>NC_056733.1:1293525434-1293657934 GCF_019279795.1 Protopterus annectens | reverse complement strand
GGAAGGATGGCTGTGCTTATCACCAAGGCAAATATCAGACTTACAGTAGGGTGGTCTAATACATCACAGTACTTACTAAGCTAATAGTTCATTACCTTCAGAAACTCCCAGAAGTGAACTGACTTTGCTAATTAATGGGTTGATTCCCTGGTTGCACATTGTTCCCATAAAGTCATCAAGGTCAAGAGCCCAAATCATTATACCACCAAAGTTGTGCTCAATCATGTAGTTCACCTGAAACAAATGGAGTTGAGTTAGTAACAAAGCAACAGAGAATGAACACTGTATCTGTATTGATTATTACATGTTATACCATGACCCCCCCATTAATATTCCAAAACGTGCACACTGATTGGCCAGCGTGCACGTTGTAAATCGACTTATACAAATGGAAAAAGGTCCGGTCACCCGGACTTTTTCCATTAGTATAAGTCTCTTTTAAAACACTGTCTCGCTATGTTAAAAGAGTTTAACATAGCGACACAGGTTTAAAAAAAGCAATGGAGATCTCCGTTGCTTATTTTAAAGCTGTCTTGCTATGTTAAACCCATTTAACATAGCGAAACAGTAAAAAGCAATGGAGATCTTGCTTTCTCCATTGCTTTTGGCGACAGCTCTGATGTACTGCGTAGGCATGCGCAGTACATCAGAACTGCCACGGGTACCAGCCAGCTGCGGAAGGGCAGCAAAGAGGCATTATACAATGCCATTATTTAAGAAAAGTAATTATTTATTTTCTTAAATAATGTCATGGTATAAAAGCAATAACCCACTTCTGGGTGTGGGTAATGTGGGATTTACCCTCGGTTGTCTTTGTTTGGTCCCGAGGGCAAAGCCCTCGGAACCAAACCACGCCAACCGTGGGTAAATCCCACATTACCCACACCCAGGCGTGGGTTATTGCTATACTATCTCCTCTCCCTTGCTCCATCTCCCCTTCCCCATCATACAAAATAAGGTCACATTGAGGCAACATTATAGTTATTTTCTAAATGAGGTTAAAAAGAATACAATTTATAATTTTGTGATTTTCTTTGCATGGGAATGTACTACTTAGAATCTCTTCACAGGTAAGCCCACAGCATTTTGTAGGTAGTGCAGATGCATGCAGTTATGTAGATCTGTGAATGGGCTTTTTGCTTTTGCAGTTTAAGTATACTAACAATTTTTATGCAAAAAAATTGTTATTGTTTGAAAGATTGATTCAAATTCATTGTAAGAACATACAGATCATTAATAATGTATTGTTACTAGTACACGACTGAAAATTTCTTTCTACATTAAATTTAACCAAAATTTTCTTATAGTAATTATCATAAACTATAACTATATACAATATTTCCCCATCATCCCATTATTTAACAATATGATTTTATTGATAAACCTGAATTACATTTCATTATTTTTAAGACTAGACCTTATTTATTTCTTTATGTTCTTTCATTACGAGACAATGCAGTGGTGCAGAGGTTAGCATTGTCACCTCACAGCAACAGGTTCTCCAGTTTGATTCTTGGCTAGTGTACCTTCTCTGCGGAGTCTGCATGTCTTCTTTGCATTCATGTGGATTTCCTCTAGGTGGTCTGGTTTCATAGCATGTTACACAGACATGCATCTTGAGTGTTTCTCCCTGGGTCTCCCCTGAAAATTGGCTTGTTCCAAGTCAGACTTTCCCGGTAAACAAATGTAAAATAAATAAACCTTACTAATAGTTCTAGTATGTTAGGACAATTAGCTGATTTTGATACAGCTCTTTATTTATCTCAATTTCTTTGCCATTACTAGTCGTAGGTAAGTAACACATTTGGAAGACTAAAATAAAATCACCCCTAGATGTCTTCCTTTTTGTGATTGTGTTTATTGCTGTACATTATGTAGAACAATGCCATGTTAGGTTATGTACTACTATATTATGATGAACAAGCCACTGATAGATTCAACTGCAGGGTGTTAGCTGGGAAATGTGCTGCTAATTGTCTCTTAGAATTTTGAATTGCAGAGTATTGAGAATGAATATAGAAATTAGCATATTTCATTGTCCTTACCTTCTAAATGTGGCCTTAACTAGAATAATTAGTAAAAAGCACAAGGTAATAGTTTTTTTGTGTAGGAGTGAGTCTTTCTTAACAGAAAATTACTTTTGAGTTATTTTTGATGCTCTACACAAATTCATTATTAGAATTCTAAAAGGTGAATAGTATTATGTCTCTTCCTAGATACCAGGACTTATAGTACCCCCTTACTTTTGTTCAAATTGCTTTTACTGTCAGTTTAACTTTTTTTTTGGTACAGACAAAACAGTTTAATAAAATCACTTAAATTATGTGATGGACAAATAATATTGTTTTGCATTTGATATACCCAGGCAATCCTGCATACTGACAGTTTTAGATGATCATTTATTAGTCAGAACTGATATATTTATCTGCCAGGTGTTTATCCAAGTAAATTTTTTGAACATTTAGATACTTTTAACCATGTGAAAACACTTAGTTTATTATTGATAGTGGGTGAATCAAGAAGACAAAGACATAGTCCTTTGTGATGACTGCAAACAATAAAATTGACAAATTTGAGAAAATACTTTTTTTATTTTAAAGTAACATGCTCTTGTAATCAATTAAAACAGACGTGTGTATCCCCCTACCCTCACCACTCTTTCAGACACAGTGCCATCTACATGGAGTGAATACTGCGGTAACCTAAATCTGAGAAAATACATTTTTTTTTAATTTTAAAGTAATAGGTTTAGCTAGCAAGGGTATAGCTAGGCATACACTTTGTACTCTACTGAATACATTTTTATTCTTAGCATCACATCAACATGGATTTTTTTCAGGTCATATTATGTCTAGAATTGTCTAAATTAGTGCCTTTAACAACAGGTGCAATATTGCTAATCTAAAAACAATATCTTTACTAGTTTTAGGGGGAATTTCTGAAATATTAAGTGCTTGTGGGACATCATTTTGAGAGATGTGTCTGTTTTTAAGTGATAGGTGCCGGGGGGGGGGGGTAGCACTAATAGCTTGTGAGTACAAAATAGAATTTTCATGCTACACTCCTGTCTTGTAGCCAGAGGTTTAAGGGAGGAGTTTAAAACAGATGAGTGCACATACACACACACACACACACACACACACACACACACACACACACACACACACACACACGCAGACAATGCGATGCTATGCATTTATACTTTTCAGACATATTTATACAACAGAAATCCATGATGTAAACTTACATAAGTACAAATCTGTGTACACATGACTTAATCACAGCTATATCTGTACACGGTGGAGCCTCTTCATCCTAATATATGTGCTATACTACTTGGGCACATAATTCACATATGTATATATATATATATATATATATATATATATATATATATACATACATATAAATATATATATATATATATATATATATATATATATATATATATATATATACATATAAATATATATATATATATATATATATATATATATATATATAGAGAGAGAGAGAAAGAGAGGGATGTATATACATATATACATATACATACACCAAACATCTAAAGAACATGGCACATATAGAGGTACACATACCATCAAGAAAACTATTGTACAAGCTTTTTTGTGCTCTAAATTAATTTTCAATGGAGATGTAGCAAAGAGGATGCAGATTACATGTACCTGCTATGGAGGTAACCTAGTAGCACATGTATCTGGATTAAGGCATATAACAGCATCCTCATATGCCATTAGAGAACCTATACCCTGCTCTTAGATCTCATTTTTTGAATTTTAGGTATTTTACAGGAAACCCTTGACCTCACATATGTAGATGGAAAATGGCTAGAACACAGACAGTTGACTATTTCAGCAATATTCTTTAAATACTGAAAGAACAGTGTTGTCATTACGCTATATTTATCACTGTAGTTTTCAAGATCTGAATGCCTTTTAGTGCATTTTTATATGCTTTGGGGGATTTATTAGAAGATATTACCCTTCCTGAATGTATGACTTGAGTTTCCTTTGTTAACCCTGTTTTGATTATAGACTATATTAAGGGTAATAGTTACCGATGTAGTGTTGCATCTTTCTATAAAGTGTTAGAAAAAAATCAAAATTTATTTTGTAATAATGTATGTGTATGTAAGCTTCACTAAAAATGAAGGCACATAGCAGTCTATAGTATATCATGGGTAATTCCATAAGCAAATAGTGCAGAAATCCCAGTAGCAAACCCATTAATCCATAACCTTCTTTTTACCATTTTTGAACATGGGATCAAGGTGTCACATCAACAGTGATCATCTATAAAAAGTTAATTGTGGGGGTACTCAGTCATGTGTTGCTATCAGTGTTTAACGGAGAACATTTAACTCTTACAAGCAAACAATTCAGAGATGTACCTTTCCTTCCACACTCTGAAGGTTGTCATATCCCACCCATTCATTTCCTTTGTATGCGTAAGGAACTTGCTGGTCCGAAATCCACTCAGTTGTTGCGCCATTTAAAAATTGACAAATCTAGCAACACAAAATAATCAACAGTTAATGATGAGATATGTTGAGCAGTATCTCAGTGTTACTTCTATGATTTACAGAGGATTATTGTCCATGCTTTCTGAGGTATCAGTTGTCACTTACGATTTGTTGTTGGCACATGCACTGTGTAGCTTTTCCACCCAACACTCAGCAGCACTCCTAAAACTACTGTGCAGACCAGCAGCTGAGCAACATAGCCTAGCTCTTACACTGCAGGTGTTATGACATTAGCAATATCTCAGTATAATAGCCATCATACATAAAACAGCAAAATACATTAATGTCAAAAGCTGCTATCCAGAGAAATCTTGTAGTTAGTGAGTTTACTTATTCTGCTCAAATTGTTGCTTAATGTTTTTCTCCATGCTTCACCATCCGGTGCTCGCTTCTTTATCTAATCTTGCCTACCCTAAGTGCTATATTCTATGATGAAAAGAATGTTACTCTAAGGGAAACCAGAGAGATTGTATAAAAAAGTTAGCCAGTCAGCAGATGATGCCATTGGGAAGCCATTGTAAATGTCCACGTACTATATGTACATTATTCACTTTGTTTCTTATTGTTAATATTAGATTTGTACCTGCCTCAGCTCTATCATAGCCCAAAATGGCCTCTGTCATTCAGCTAATTTACCAAGTTGAGAAACAAAGAAATGTATTTGTTCTATATTGCTTTGTCCCACTTCTTTTTAAAAATGTTGTTCTTACAAAACGTTGTCACCTCACTTACTAGTTATATTCTTCCCATAGAAAATCATATCCTGATCTCCTCCCAAGGACTGGGAAACTGTGCTTTGTCATTTTCCTCCATCTCTTACCTAGAAAATACCTCTCAGTATTGGTCTGCTTGCCCTTTCCATATACTTAGCGGTATTAAACATAGCTGTTTCCTTCAACAAATGTACATCATCTTACATCATCTTTCCTCAGGGCACTTACCGTGAAGTCTGAGGATCATTATTTTCATTCTGTGCTAACACCCCTCCCTCCTGAAAAACAAATGTAACATTTTCTCAGGGAAGGACACAAGACTGCAACTTTATGCAGTATGTCTTCTGTGATATGTTAAAAGGGAGCCCTAATGGCTTGGTTGGTGATTTACTTTACTGTTTATTCTAAAATCTTTAATGCATCATTCATAATCAGCATTTCCTTTACAAAGGACGACTTCCTTTTGATGGAAGTAAATGTTAGCTGCTCCTTATCTGAATGTTCCTAAAGTCAGCTTAGGTTGAAGTGCATGCTTACATCTACTAGTGACAACCAGAACCCACTATTTAGGTAACTTCTCCAAACAATGATGTAATTTTACATTCCTTGTGGGATATTAGCCATGAATATATAAGCATGGATCTCACTCATATTACTGAAGTTTCATAATGTTGACTATCATATGATCAATATTCTGAAATGTCACTAAATAAATAAACAAAAAGAACAAACACTGTTTTTTGCAGGGGAAAGCCCCCTTGCACCACCTACATGCTCTGCTAATTATATATACAAACTCCACAATTGTACTACAGTGCGGAAAAGCAAATTCCCTGAACCCCATATTATACAATCCCCGAACAAACAGTTTTCCTCCACTTCCCCATATTTCAGACCATTAATCATATGGATTCAATCACATGAATTTTGATCTGAAAATTTGAACAAATAAAGTAGACCTGTATGCACTAGCCATGTTAAGAAGTTTGTGGTTTCTCAGTCAGCACTGTCCTTAGAAAATTCTTATTACCTAGCTCCTGTACTACCAGTTTTCTGTTGTCTGCTTTACAGTATTCAGGAATAATCTACAGTAGTCAGTTTCAAACCAACCCACTATAATGGACAGTATTAAAGGCTTAAGTCAGATACATGTCCATTAATCACCTTCTGTTCACAATTTTTTTTTAATTCTACCTCCCCAAGGAAGCCTGCTCAGTGGCTACATAACCTGCACTCAGTCAACGTATTCATTTTGTATGAAACGGACTTGTGTATCTCTGTGGTAGGTGAGATCCTTATGGCCCATTCATTCCTATCTGGAAAACCATATACTGGCCCATCCATTCTGCAAGTAGTGAGAGTCTGACAGGAAGCAGGTATGATTGCTATCCTTACAGAATGGTCTACTTCTACACTGCCTACAGAATCATTATAGCTGCCTGATTAGAAAAGAGTGTGCTTACTCACACATACACAATACACACAAAGACACACACCCACACACACACAGACACACACACATACACACATACACACATACACACACACACACACACACACACACACACACACACACACACACACACACACACACACACACACACACACACACACACACACACACACACACACACACACACATGCACGCACAAAGGCATATGCATGAAGGCATGCATGTGTGCACGCACACACATGCATACCCCCTATTGCTCAGCTCTGTAGGACAGAGCCTTCCTGATGCAGCATGAGCCAATATGGCCACTAGAAGCAGGTGATACACCCAGACAGTGCTATGGATCACAAATATCATGGGATTTGCTGCCTCCCTCCCACCTCAGGAAAATCAGGCTGGCATCAGCTCACCCTCATCCCCCTCACCTAGTGACTTGATGCCCATGCTGTTAATTGAACCCGAGTCACTTGGGCTATAGTCAGGGCATCATTCCTCTGTACCTTGGGACTGGGATGACTGTTCAAAGTTTTTGTGCATTGTGAGGAATATTCCCTGCACAGCTCCAATAACCCTGTTGCAAAACAAACAAACAAACAAATATATATACATATATATGTATGGGTATGGTGACTTTAGTCTAAACTGCTTTTGGACAACATGCAAATGATTAACAAAGAAACCAAAAAGGTTGAGAGAAACTAAGGATATGAAAAAACTATGTTTTTGCACAGGGGCAAGCCTGTCACATTCTCTGCTAATTAATTAAATATATAAACTCCTAGATCACACTACAGTAGGGAAAACGCATATACACCTCACTGGTGTAATACTTATTTTGTCAACATTCCCTGTTTTAGACCTTTTTTGTTAACCATTTACACGTTGACAAAAAGCAGTTTTAAATTCATTAGACCCAAACCTATGTATGAATGTATGCATGTATTTATTTGTTTATTTATTTAATATTTCTTTACCACGATAGTCCAACTGGGACAGAACCCATTTTCAGTGGACGCCTGAGGAGAAATGCTATAGATGAATATCTATCTATATCTATATATATCTGTAGCTATATCTATATCTATTTATATATATATATATATATATATATATATATATATATATATATATATATATATATATATATATAAAATAGACATAGAGATAGACATATAAAACAGAGTTAGTGTTTTTGAGAGTTTTCTTATTTTCCCAAAACATCTCTTATGTGTGTGTGTGTGTGTGTGTGTGTGTGTGTGTGTGTGTGTGTGTGTGTGTGTGTGTGTGTGTGTGTGTGTGTGTGTGTGTGTGTGTGTGTGTGTGTGTGTGTCTGTGTGTGTGTGTGTCTGCGTGTGTGTGTCTGTGTGTGTATTTATAATCTTACCTTCTTATATGACTTCCTCAGGGACTTCTTAAAAATATTTAAAATCCCAACACTCCATACCCATACCTCAGAACTACAGTCCTCTGCCTTCCTGGATACTGACTATGCATTTTTGTTTCAGGCCAATGTCAAAAGAATACATTTGCGATGTACTAAATAAGAAAACTTTCAAAACCTCAAGCTTGATAGCCTCTGCTCCTTGTTTATTCAGCAATGTAAACAGCATATCTTAAATCCCTCCACTCATGCCTACAACCGGCCAAGTAAATTATCATTTTTTAAATCCAAAAGAATTCCACAGTTAGTCACCTTTCTAAGAGGAACCCACTTAAATCAATGTTGTGAACATTTTCCTATCGGCTGGCACTGAGAGAAATCCTGGAAAAAATGGTTTACATGCAAACTTGCAAATTCATTCACATATAGGATAGAATATAAATATATATATATACATATATATATATATATATATATATATATATATATATATATATATATATATATATATATATACACACATATATATATATATATATATATATATATATATATATATATATATATATACATACATACATATATGGTAGTAAATCCAGAAACCCGCACTGGTTTTAGGCATATTGGAGTACCATAACTGAAGTGGGAACATTGACCAATGACATCATTTAAAACTGGGCAGTCTTAATAGGGCATTTGACCTAATAACCACTAAATCCTATAAAGAAATATCCAGAGTTGGTAATAAAATGATTATTAGCCTACCAACACCTCCATTCATTCTGAAATCATTTTCCAGTTCAGCCCCACTGCCTTTAAGTATCCTTTAAGTTTCGCCCAAGCTCCACTCTTCCTCCCTTTCTCTTTTTATATATCCTTTCTTTGCTTTCCACCAAAAAAAGTGAACCCTTCCTTCTACATTTAGACAATATGGATATTTATAGGTCTTCACCATCCAAAACAACCATTGTAATTCAACTGAAAATGACCTCATAAGTCTAACAAATTATTTTCCCTCAAAATAACCTTTTAATTAGTCACAGTAAAGCCAAATACATGACCTTTGAATTGCACCCCAAATTATTTACTTGATATTCCTGAGATATCCCTATGGAATCCAGACCACTTTTTAAATATCTCAGACTCTGGTTTGACTATTGCCTTCCCGTTGACTTTATTACTGAAACAACAACATCAAGAATTAGCACACTGCTTTTCTGGACGTAGAACATTTACATCTTTGTCTCCACTTTAGGCATGTTTACCTTTAAAATTCTTGATTGTGGACTGTTGCTAATTGCTTATCCCTTCCCAAAACATCACTTACCCTTAATAAGGACTACCAGCAAAATCTGCAGGTTCATTATATTGCCCCCTCTATATGGATATCGGGGAAACTTTTGTAAAATCAAACTGTCTGCCAGTTAGTGTACTTGGATATGCTTCTGTTTTCCTTCTTAATTAATTTATTAAAACTAAAATGTTTTCTTTAACTTGCTAGCAGACTTTTATTTATTTATTTGTTGATTGATTGATTGCCTTTGTTTACTTGCAGTGTCTGAATGGGTGATAAAAACCCTTTTCAGCAGTGGCCCAGGGGAAAAGGTCCATATTTAGATTTGAAAAACAGAACATTACAATGCAGTGAGACAGATATTTAAAACAATTTACTATTTGCACACTAACATAACATTAGAGAAAAATTTATAAAATAATTTAAAATTCCAGAGACAGTTCTAATTCTAGCACAGTTAAAGATCACACCACTCCCAATATAATCTTAGGCTATATACTAACAATGCTCTAAAGGCACCTAAAATATAAACTACAGTGCATAAATTATTTCCTAGCACATTTAGGACCACCTGGGACAGCTTTCTTCCCTCGATTACAGCACGTATAGTCCTTGGCTACAAATCAGTTTAAGGATTATGCACATTAATCTGTCAGATCTAGTCCAGTCCTTTATTCACTTTTGTAGAACCTCTCATCACCATGATTGGATTGAGAACTATCATAAATGATGGTATGTTGCCTCCCAATGTTTGCTCTATTAAATGCATTAAATGATCTGCTGTTGAGGTGGGATTTACTGACTCTTCAGGAGACAGAGCTGCCTTTCTCTGACCTCTGTGACCAAATGTTATGCTGACTGCAAGTAAAGGAACAGATGAGTAAAGTAATCTGTATGCTTACTCACACCATTCAGTCTAGCATTTTGATTTAGTGATAAGATGTGGGATATGTCAGATGTGGGATATGTCAGATATTTTACTTAGCAACACTACCGGTAAGTTCTGCATGGATAGGTCCAGGTGAATGCTGTATAGGAAAGGAGGTAGTAAGGTAAGTGATTTCCACACAAACTTCCCAGGCAATGATCTTCTCCAGCATGACTGCTTTGTTTCTATGGTATATATTCTAAAGACACAAATTAAAGATATAGCACATACACTAAAATTATCAACATTAATACTGAAACATTTAACTGGACAGATAGTAGCATACATATGCATTTTCACTTTGGATTGATATCATGTTTACTGGTTCAGTTGTACCCTTTTATATTTATTCATATTTTTGAAGCTCTGACATTGGGTGCCTCTCTGCTAGGTAAAATGTTTACTTGTATAGCATGGGTTTAATGGGTTTATATAATGTTTACTCAGCTATGTTATTGGTACAGAGACTGTCCTGAGGGATGCTGGTGTGGCTGGAGGGTTGAAATATGATTGGTGAGTCCAGTCTGTATATAACTTAGGTGCTGATTGCACAGCTATGCAGTAGGATTATATGTGTGTGTGTGTGTGTGTGTGTGTGTGTGTGTGTGTGTGTGTGTGTGTGTGTGTGTGTGTGTGTGTGTGTGTGTGAGTGTGTGTGGTATTGGATGGGGATGTAGGGCCAGACCCTCTCCCTTCACTTATGATAAATGAGTTATGGTCATCCAGTGTGTATTTATAGTGCAAGGTGTTATTATTCTTTTTTTAATCCTTTACATTGTGTTTCCTGTTGTTTTGTTGATTTTTCTGAGGCAGTGCAATTAGTTCCATGTCTGACTCATCCATCTGCATTTATCTCACATGGCATTCTAACTGTTCATATTTTAGTGGAACATTTCTATAGAAATAATTTATAAATCCTAGTCACTGGAAATATTTTATAAGCTACAGTCATTTGCACAAAAACATAACATCAGTGACTCACGATACAACATATGGGTCACTTAGATAGCACTGGAAGGCTGCACTTTCAGGCTCCACATTAGGCAACCTGGATTATACCCACAGATGGTGCTGATACTGGTGAGAGAGAGTGTGTGTGTGTGTGTGTGTGTGTGTGTGTGTGTGTGTGTGTGTGTGTGTGTGTGTGTGTGTGTGTGTGTGTGTGTGTGTGTGTGTATTTGTGAACCTATGGCATTGATGCATTCATGGCAGTTGGATTTCCATTACGGCCACCACCCCTTACCCTACTTGTCAGTAGAGTAAGTATATAATCTGAGGAGACCTCTTAATGCATACCTCCTGATTAGCAACTGCAAACATTACATTGTTGAAGTGTAACATGGATAAACAGTTTCAAACAGATGTACATTTTGTAAAATTGTCAGAAACCTGATGTCTACCATCTCCTTTAAAATGCTCCTCTTGTTTACCTTTGTATAGCAATTTTGGTTGAGACAGATACATTCTGCTGTTTATAATAGTAGCATTTATCGGAATACCTCATAATATGACCAGAATCCAGCCTCTCTTGTGTATGTCCCAGGGGATGCAGGACCAGATGCTGGGGCACCAACACCAGTTTCACCAGATGAGAGTGTGAAGGTACGCCCATAGGTTGGGACTCCCATTATCAGCTTTTCAACTGGAGCTCCATTGTCCCTCCAGTATGTCATGGCAAAATCCTGCATTAGGAGCAAAGAAAATCATTTAGAGAAAGGAAGAATACATAAACAGCTATACACTGAATTATAAAAGTGCGAATGAAATAAAATGGTAACAAATTTGGAAATAAGTTTGCAAGCAAAAAAATAATAATAATAATTAAGCTATGTCTGTACTTGCTTTTATATAAATTAAGTGAGCATTACAAGCAAGGACCACACATAAAAGAAATATGTGTGGGTATTCCAATGCATGTATTGCACTACTTTGAAAAAAAAGACATGTGGAAGTTTGGTACAAAGCAATGCATCAGGTTTTCAGCCCATGTATTGGTCTATTTGTGATGTGGCCTTTTAAATGATGAAAAATATTGATGATACAAAGAAATGGAAACCACTGGACTCTTGCTGGCATGTATGGTGTCTCAAGTCTGTTGTATTTTTTATAAAGTTGATTCTCTTTCATTGTTATTGCTGGAATGGGAATATATTTTCATTTCATGACACCACAGCAGGCATTATTTTTGTTTAGTCTCTTCCCACATATCCTTAGCTACCATAACAGACTCTTTTTTTAATCTAAACAAAAATAATGCAAAAAACAGAGAAACTGTGAGCTGTTGTTTATAGATATGGATAGTAAGATACAAGCAGTGAAAATGTTTTTAATCCATTCAGTTTTACATACTAGTCAGGTATATTTTGATAAGCCAGAGAAGAAGTCGTGGACAATGATTGATAAATAGTTGAAGGAATTTATTTGGGAGGGGAAGAGGGTGAGAGTGATAAGGTGATCCTCCCACAGAACAAGGTTATTTAAGATTACTTGATTTGTATGGATATTTTAGTGCAATACAGTTAAGGCTGATATACATAACACAAACCGAAGGCTATAAATCAAAGTGGAATGTGATGATGATGAACCGGGGTGGGGGTGGGGGGAGGGTGATAGAAATAAAGTGGGAGTATGATTTTAGATAAAAATCCTTAAGGAGGATAACCATAACTATACACAGTATTATATTCATAAAGTTGCAGAAAGTATTCTAAGAACTAAGTCAACAGAGGACTGGAGAAGGAGATTTTGCTGGTAGGAATGACTACAAATAGGGGTACAGAAACTGGCAAGATGGGACTGGAATTAAGATACTGGATGCAAATAATTAGAGAGGGAAAGGTAATAGAATAGGATGAGGCTAACCAGAATTTTACACTGTAGGTTTGAGATTGCCTTCCATACCAGGAACTGATATTAGAATACAGGCAAAAAGAAAGGTGTGGGTGAGTCCTAAATGAAAGACCAGCTTTAGTAGAGCTTTTAGTCAAGTTGAGAACAGAAGCTGCTTTCAAAAAGGTTAATTAGTAGGGCATATAAAATATTGCATGATAACTATAAGGAACAATCAGAGGAGGTTAGAAAAGATTGGGAAGAGAGGCTGGAAAAGCAATTTACAAAGGAACAATGGAAGGATATACATATGACTCCCAAGGATACAACAAAATCCATAAGGTTTAAGGACATGTTTGCTCACGTATTTTGATACCCTAAGTAGATAGCAAATACTGGATGTGTGATGGGAAAGTGAGAGGTAACTGTGAATATGTTTTCTGGGAGTGTGATGAGTTGTTAGATTTCAAAACTACACTACAGAGTACTCTGTCAGAAATATTGGGGACCAAATTCCTGTAATTAAGTAAATTATTCTTTTGAGCTGAGACATAGGATATGAATTTCCTAGACATTGTAAGGCTTTATTAAGTTTATTGCTACTGGCTGCCAAAAAAGCAATTACTAGAATATGAAATTAAAATCTATACCAACTGTAATAGAAGTACTGAATATTGTTAAAAAATGGAAGTGACATCTTTAGAAAAGGGAAGGGAAACATTACATAGAAATAAATGGAAGTTGTGGAAACAATACATGCAGAATAACAGTCAGGAGGAGGACTGAGGTTTAAATGAAGACAGGAATGGTACAATATATGTAATGTTGGAGTGTAGGATAGTTATAAATTGTTAATGTATGTCTGCCTATGTCTTGAGTGAAAACGTAATTAAGATTGTTTAAAAGAAACTGTAATGACTACATTACAGGGGAACATGACAACACATTCTGTATCTTGGAGGACTAGAACTCAGTGACAGTCAAGCTACATCATCAGTGAAAGCACTGTCTGAGAGCCCTGACTACTTGGAGTTATGTGGACAGAAGAGACCATTTTTCTAGGATAGTCAGCAGGTACTAATGATGCTCAACTGCAATTGTAGGTGGGATGGGGTTGCTCATATATTTTCAGGGACATTAAGTCAGAGTACCACATATCTAAATCGTAGCCCTCGGTGTAATATGTATTCTAGTGGCAGAAGATAGCATGGGTCATGTATGCAAACTACATATTTTCTAATTTCTGTGTCAAGTTTCCCATCTTGTCTTAAACAAGGCAAAAAAAAAAATCACAAGCCATATGCATAGCTCTCAACCTTCCATCTCCAAAATGAGGAACACTAGCCCTCATAATGTGAAACAAATGGGCAAAATGTGGAACACATACTAATGGCTTACTAACACCTTTAACTAGGAAAGTCATAGGATGGTTAAAATATGCTGGTTTTACTTATAAAGAAGATATTTTAATGGATTGATATGATTCATTTCTATTTACCATGGATTTCACTTAAAAAAATTCCTAACACTGAATGTGTGACAGACTCTTTCAATGTGGAACTTTGAGGAACTTCGAGGAACAAGAACTTTTTAAGACCCCAAATGAGGTACGTTCCTCATAATGAGGTACAATTGAAAGGTATGGCCATATGCAATATTTTCAGTTCTACAAATAAAATGAATAAAACTGCAACTACATTTCGATGCATGTTTAGAAACTTCTGCTGAATTTTATTTTTACATCCCTCATTTTAAAAATAGTTATTTGTATTTCACACATTTTGAGCTGAAGCTGTGGTTGCAGCAACGTTGCCTACATAAAATTGCTGCTGTTATTCTTCTTATCTGCCCTTGTGTACAATTTCTAAAAAATTAAATATGGTCATGGGCTGATAAATATGTCATGTAATGTTACAAGGAAAACAATAATATTTAAAGCTTCTACAAAATGGCTGACTAACTTTGCAGATTACTGCAAGCTAGGAGCAGTCATTAACTCTCCAAATGACTTAGCCATTCTGAAGGAAGGTTTGTCTCAAATAAATAACTGATTCCAAAATCATGGACTGAAACTGAATGCCAAAAAATGCATTACTGTAACCTTTGGGAAATCATCTACCCCAGGGAGATACTACATTGACAATAAACCCCCTAAGAGCTGTCCGAGTTGTTTAGGATTTGGGGACTTACATGGACAGTGACCTACCTTTTCATAGGGTCATAGGTTCATAGGTACTAGGCTAACAACCACAAGGGCCATTTTAAGCCTAGCCATGCATCCCAAATCTCTGACAAGTACTGATACCGACATGTGTCTATTGTTATAAGAAAGTCCTTTTATATTGCACAGCTTATAAATGTAGGGATTGTGTCTAGATCTAAGGATGTAATTGTCTCCCTTTATTTAGCCCTCATAAGGCCAGTCATTGAATATAATGTCCCCTTTGGCATGTGTGGGCTAATGGTTAAGGCGTTTGCCTTAAAAACACAAGGTGCAGGGCTTGAGTCTCACAAGGGATAATTGGCTAGGCTTAAAGTGGCTCTCAAGGGCAGTTAGCCTAGTACTAATCTATGAACCTATAATCTGTCCAGACACATGTAACAACTGGAACACCCACAGAGAAGCCTACATGGACCAACTTACCCCCTGTCACTATGCTTGGTATCCTACAGACTGCTAAGAGTTGACCTGTGTCTGGCATACAAGGCATCCTCTGATCAGTTACTGATAGATTTACTGTACATCAGCAAGACAAATGGCATCAGAAATACTCAGTCTAGGGATCTAAATGTCTTCTACAGTATCAACAGAACAGCTTGGAGGAACAGGTATATCTCACAAGGGATAGCGTTGCTGTGGAAAGACTCCCCATCCACATAAAATAAAATTAATTTCTGTCCATTTTCAAGCACAATTTAGATCTTTGAATGGGAAACAGAAAATTTACCTCAGGACTACCCCCTGTACTACTAATGGATAGCAAATAAAGGTAAATCAAGCAGGAACCAAGCCAAAACTTGTAGCAAAAAAGTAAAAGTCAGCAATGCCTCTTTTAAAATTCCCTGAGTTTAATAAAAACAAAACACACGCCTTCACTCCATACCAGTGTTCATCAGGCATTAAAAGGTTTCTTACACACACAATACTCAAAGGGTCACAGTCAGAAGCACTGTACAGCCATGTCAATGACTGCATGAAGACAGGTGTGCCTACTAGATGTAACCTCAAAACTAATTCAAAAAACAAACCATCCTGGTGGAATCAAAACTTAACCAGGTTGTACAACAAAAGAAGGTTGTAGCTGAAATTAGGAAGTGTAACACCAACAATTATAAAAACTGTCTCATCATACTGATTAGACAACTAAGAGGGTTATTTAAGTCCAATAAAGCAAATTTTGAGGTAAAGATAGCATCCAAGACCAAGGACAACTGTGAGACCATCTTCAGCTATGTCTGAAACCTGAAAGGCAGAGTACAACAGTGTGTCAAGCTGCTGGTAAATGGAACCACATACACTGAACTGGGAGTTACAGCAAATCATGTCTGACAAATTCAGCTCCAGCTTTACCCCCAGCCACTTCCCAGGAAAAGACATACTAACATAACCCATCCATCTATCAGTAAGTAGTCAGTCTTAAAGACAGTCTCTAAGACCAAGAATACAAACTTGATGGACCCTGATAATATTCCAGGATGCCTTCTAAATAGCCTGAAATATGATCTATCAGGGCCACTGGAGTCACTATTCAACCATAGCCTCCGAATAAGCTTCATGTCATGCAAATGGGAGACAGCAACAGTCATCCTTCTGCACAAGAGTGAGCTATCAATGGATCCTGGCAGCTACAGACCCATTAGTCTGACTAGTCTCATATGCATAGGCATGGAAAGAAATATAATGAAAATGGTTAATAATGACATAGGAAACCTTCAGACACTGGACCCAATCCAGTTTAGTTTCGCCAAAGGAAGGTCATGCTTACTGAACTTGGTGGACTTCTTTGAGAAGGTTGCCAAGGCAATTGATGAAGGCAAAATTGTGCATACTGGCTACATTGACCTGGCTAAGGCATTTGATACAATACCATATCCAGGCACTGTAAACAAACTCAGGGAATTAGGCATAAACCCCTATGTAACCTGCTGGTTTGCCAGTTGACTCACAAATACCCAGGAGGTTAGGACTGGACATTTCATCTTCACAAAGAGACCAGTCACCATTGGAGTACCCTGAGGGCTCTGTGCTGGGTCTGATCCTCTTTGGCATCTATTTCTCAAAGTCAAGGCCAATATCAAGGGCCTCTGACTTACCAAGTTTGCAGATGATTGCAAGCTGTCACCAATCATAGACATTCCCCAAGATGCTAACATTTTACAGGAAGGTCTAACACAGACAAATGACTGGTGCCAAAGCCACAGTTTAAAGTGCCAGCAATGTATAATAGTAATTTCTGGGAAGCTAGCCACCCTGGAAAATGACATAATTAATAAAACAATTATAAAAGTAGACAGAGTAGTCAGGGATTTAGGGCCTAGTCTAGATAGTAACCTGGTTTTGACCAACATGAGTCTAAGGTACTAAGAAAATCATTTTGTGTCACTCAGCTTATAAGTGGCATGGCATCTAGGTCCAGGGAAGTCATCATGTCACTGTACTCAGCCCTCATCAGACCTATGACTGAAAATAATAATCCCTTTAGTATATACCTAACAGGCACATGCAGCAACTGGAATGTCCAGAAAGGTTCCTTACAGAAAGAATACAGGGCATAAACTCATTGTCCTATGCAGATTTCCCCAAAGCCCTATTCATATACTCTGTTTCCTGCAGACTCTATAGACTGCTGAGAGACGATTTATGCTTGGCAAACAAGGTGTCATTCAATCCCACTTTAATGAACCTTTTGTAATCTGCAAAATGAAGAGCACCAGAACTACTAGATGCAAAGATTTAAACTTTGCCTGGGATTTAAATAGGACATGTTGGGGGTACAGGTATGTACTTCAAGGAATTTCCATTTTCTGGAAGAGGCTTCCCATTCATGTGAAGGTAGCGCCCTTCCCTAACCCTATTCAACTGTAACCTGGACCAGTGGATGAGAAATTGGAAATTCCTCTGTGGTCTGACACCTGTGTCTCTGAAGGACATATGCAGCCATTAAATCATACCCTAACTAACACATAACTCTTAAAATAACCTCAAAGGCATAATGGCCCATGGCATACATTTGGGTTGCATTATTAGGCTTATACAGGCAGAAGTGATCATTAGCCTAGTGTGTGTCTAAGAACTTATAAGACTGAATGACCTCAGAATCTTCTGGCTGCCTTTCCATTTAACATCTAAATTTATTTTATAACAGCCTGCACTACCCTAAATTAGGGTTGATGATGTAACTACTTTTCCTTCAGAAAAGCTGTTATTTTTGGCAAACACCTCAGATTCTTGTTAATAACACTGTTGGAGCCCACTTTTTCCCCTCTTTGCTGAACTGTGGTCCTGAATACTTGTGAAGCCCCTTACTACTAGGAACTTAACATGATGCTCACTTCCACTAACTTTATAAATACATTAACACTGAGTGTTGGAGAAAGGACTTACTTTCAGTGAGTTGTGACCTTGACAAGTTTAACTTGTAATGCGTTACACTGTTTTACTGTCTGATAGCTATCAATAATTCAAGAGTGATAGACTTGCTAAAAAGATTGGTGGTGAATAAATACTACTGCTCCATACTTGTGAAGCCCCTTACTACTACTAAAACCAACAACATAAGACAGGAACTGCCCAAGATGGGCATTTATTACAACTTTTCACGAGTTGGTATGCTGAATTTGTCATTGGCTATGTCTGTATTCATCTACTCCCTTTGGTTAAAAGTCTTGGTGTTCTCCTTGGAGAACTGGAGCACTGGACAAGAAATAAAAATAATGTATTCCTGTTATTGAATGATAACCTACACTAGTACTGAGACCAGATGCCTGTTAGTATTCCGAAAACTGTTATTTATAATCCAGCCTTGGAAGAGACTATAATTGTGAATGATGGAACATATACTAAGTCCAAGGCTGCAGCATCATAGAGCATTGCCTTAAATGTGTCACAGATGTGGAAGGGAGTGAAGCCACTATTGCAAAAATGTTTTAAAGATGTTGCAACACTTTTAGACATTGACTTTAGTTTATTCAGTTGCACTTTATTTTTTGGGTACTTACGTATTATCGCAACCAGATTTTTGCGGTAATGCTGGTTGCTTCTGTTTAGGTCAAGTAGTAGCAGTACAGTGTTATGAAGGTTAGACACGTCTTCTGTAATGTTTTAGTAGTTTTACGAAGGTTTATCATTGAAACGGCTGAAAAAACTGAAGTCGGAAAAGTAAGGTTTGAAAAATAGGTTTCCCCTTTACTGCCAGCATCTCGTGTCAGTTTAAGCAAGTCCCATTCCACTTTCAAGGTGCTCCTTTGACATGCTGGCAGTCGGTGAAGGAAAGAGATCTGTTTTCAAAACCTTAACTATTCTTTTCACAGCCGATTCAATGGTAAACCTACCCTAAGACTACAACAACACTACAGAAAATAATAGCAAGCACCTAATCTGCTGTTCAAACTCCGCTTGTGCGCAATATCATCCGCTTAACTGCCACACTCCTTTCAGAACCAACAGACATACACACGTAACCACTGCGATCACAGAAATCAACGCTTGATGTGTTTAAAGGATGCTTCCCACAAATCTTAAAAATTATAAGTCCTAACATTTGTTAAAACGGTGACCAATATCCTGACAGTGTACCCTTCCATAGTACACTTCAGTGATGCCGTTTCAGTACAAATCAACAAAGTTAAAAGACGATGCAAAATCTGGTTGTGATAATACGTAAGTACCATTTTTTTAATTGAGATATTTGCAGTTATGGGTCTCACACATATAATAAGGATCCCAAGGGGCCTATGTTTCCATCTTGTGAGTAAACTTCATGTCATGACTGTGAGTCACTCATTGATGACAGAGTATTCAAGGTATAATTCCACTTGTAGCAAACACTAAGTTCTCAGCTGGGCGCTCAGCAGTTACACTTTTTTTTTTCTCAAATAACTTTTTATTTTATTTCACAAATAACAAAACATTACAAAAAATCCGTGATTGGGTAACAAAGCATTGCATGCAAGGGTGAACCTGAAAGCAAAAAAAAATAAACTACCTAAACCTATAAGCTAACTAATTTATATACAAAATTTACAAGCAAAGGTGCTACCAGACAAATAAAATACATTAGAATGGAAAATTCAAAGTTATGAGGGATATCAGTGGATCTCCGAGTATGACAGGGGGGTGGGACCTCTACAATAATCAAGATGATAAGCTACGAGATCACAAAGAATTTGGTCAAGTAAGCATTTCCAGAATTCTTTAAAGTAGGCTTATTTCTTAGGCCCATTTATGATAAGCTTTTGGGCAGAAATATATTTCAATGCCATCTCCTTAAACCCCGTCCAGCAAAGTTAGTGCGATCCATCCAGTTTTTAGTGATGTATAATTTGATAACAGAGCAGAGAGTGATTAGTACATGATGTTCTAACTTGGGTAGCTTAGTGGTGGGGATATGGAGAATGGCTGTTTCCCAGGAAAGGGTAGATTTATGGTATCCCATTTTCTCGAGGCGTACTTTTAAAGAACACCAAAGTTTGTGGGTATGTTTGCAGAACCAAAGTATATGAAGGAGGTCAGCTCTCAGAAAGGAACAACAAGTATATGAAGGAGAGATTTTGGGATCAAAACGATTGAGCACAGAGGGCATGTAATAAGAGTTATAATCTATTCTGTAAAATGAATAAAGAATTAGCCAAATTTATTTGGTTTCCTAAATCAGTTAGGATATCTTACTCTAAGCTAGCTTACCCCAAGGCAAAAGGTGGGCTAAGCCTTCCAAATTTTCAACTCTACTACATGATTATTTGTGCTAATAGAATCTTGACTATTTCAAAACTCAGTTGTGAAGATTATACTCTGTCCCCATCCTGGATGAAAATATGGTACAATCACGTTGTTACTAACAAAATTAACCCAAAGCTCTCCCGTTTCTATCCCTGACCAAATTATCTAGTACCCTAAAACATAAGATCAGACTATTCCAAAAATTGATAAAAGACATCAACCTTGAAAATACTCTACCTCTACTCCAGCCCCTTCATCTTAATCCGAACATTAAGATCAATAATGAGATGGTTAACCTCACTGACTTCTCTCTTATTAAAGATATCAAGGTATGGGATATTTTCAAATATAAGGCAAAAACTCTGAGTTACGACTAATTCTTAAAATCAACAACAAATACACAGTCACTCTCCGACAATTAAGAGAATTAATCTCATCACAATTTGCTAATTTTCCTGCCAATTGTCAGGAAATCAACAGGCTCTGTGAAATTATATCTACTGTCTCGAGTTCAGAGAAAATGCTCTCTAGATCTTACAGCATATTGAACTCTATATTACATAACTCAAACTGCCTTTTCTCTAGTTAGTGGGACAATCAAGGAACCCTTATTACGGAGGATCAAAAGCTATCTGCTATAAAAATGACCACAGAACTATCCTCTTTCAAAAAACTCATCTACACACAACTGATGATCAGCAGTTACACTTGATAATGAGATTCTACCACACTCCATAAGTGACAGCTGTCCTGTACTATCAGTATAGTCCTTTAAGATGCAGGACTACAGTTGTCTGTGTAAAAGAAATCTCTTTCATGTGAGTAAAGGAATTGGCATTAGTGAACACACCTACAAGTACTAACACAATTCTCGTGCTGATACTGAATGATGTGTGATCATACTGACAGCACTTATATTGGTCTGGACATTCCGAACAGAATCTTTCCTGTAAGGAGATCGAGAAGTAATAAGTACTGCTGGACCCCTAATGACCTCACAGTCAAACGTAGAAAAAGTACAAAGGCTGGCACCTATGGAAAACCCTTGCAACTTGAAGATACCTGGAGATGTGGGGCTCTATATAACTAGCTCATGGCAGCCAAAGCTTTTCTTTTTCTTCATTTCAGGACTTCACCTAACTGCACATCTCAAAGCATGCAACTAACACTTTTTGTGTCCAAATGAGTTGAGGCAGCAGTTACCAAGGTTTAGTGCTTCACAATGTTGCATTTTAAGGCATACTTGCCACCTGCAAGAGAATCATTTGCACAATATCAAAAAGATATGCTCATAGCCGTTCTGCAAGATGTATCGTTTTCTTTTCATTCATCTTTTTTAAATATTTCTGTAATTCATTTAAAAATTAAGAGAACAATGTGGTTTGCTTTAGCATGCATTTTCTGAACAGTAGGTATGACACTAATATCTACCATTACTGACTAACTGCAATCCTCAGTAATTAATGAGAAAAATCACACATTTTGCAAGAGACGGGAAAACGTGAAGAAAAACCATGAATGTTCTGCATGAAAGGAACAGATAAGAAGTATGCTCTGAATACTTTTCCTACTGTCTATGTTCCATCACAGCACATCTACTGAGAATTTGGGTGTGGCATGACATCAACACTAGGAGAAGAGCTCTGAGGTATTTTGCTCAATAATCAAGGGCAAAGGACAAATCCAGGGACATTTTTTTACATGTTTCTCTAATGCAGTTAAAATGTTAATAGAACAGCAGGCTTTGCATCAATATGTATTTTCTGAACAATAGGAAGTTTGAAGCTTTTGTGTCTGGTATCAGCTGACTGGGAATCTCACTTTATGAATATCCAGTAGATAATAGCATTAATGAATATTCATAAGCAACAACTCCTCCCTCCACATGTTCAAATCCATTACTTCAAACAGACAACTGTCAGTCAGGACTAATTTGTGTGTGACATAATGAAGTTGTACATGTGAATCGTATTAGGAATGCCTAAACCTGCTTTAACTCATTTATACTCTTACATGATCAGAGAGTCAGTCAGGTATTTGAGAAACTAAAAACTGCCGCTTTTAAAATAGCATGTAGTATGCTCCATTTCCAGCTGTTTTACTATTGATCTGTTTTAAATTACTAGTGTAGACTGCTCACATTATAACATTATGCTTACATTGTACATATCTTTGCTACTTTCTTCCTCAGTCAGACTCTGTCTCTCTCCCTCCCTTAAAAACCCTGCACATTACTGATGATGCCCTCTGGGTAGTGAAGAGCTGCTGCACTATGAGTAAAGCTGGTTAAAACTGTCTATATTCAGCTAGTCAAAACACTTCTGGAATGAAATCCAATCTTTTAATGGGAAAGCTGAGAAAATCCCAGTTCTTATTAATTTCACTCCCAAATTACAATACCTACAACTCCAAACCACAACTGGAACCAGTGAAAAAAACTTTCACAGCAACTGGTAAAATCCAAAAAGCTTTATTGTACCACACACCGATTGAGCGCTTTCTTCCCTACTGAAGGGACTTCATCAGAACAGTTTCAGTTTTACAACCCAGCCCTTTTATGTAAAGAAGCACCCAATTAACCAATTAATTATACTAAATACTTACATAAAAACTACAGAGACATAAAAACAAGATACATATAACAATTATGTGTATACAACAGTTCAAAACATTACATGGCAATTACATATGAGATAAATTAACGTTCAGTGAACGTTAATTTATCTGATATGAACTTGCCATGTAATATTTTGAACTGTTGTATACACATAATTGTTATATGTATCTTGTTCAGTGAACGTTAATACCCAGTACTTTGTTGGCTCCACTGTTTGCACTCAACATATAAACACATACCCAGTACTTTCACTTTGCTTCCTCCATTTCTTGCCCTCATTCCTTAGTCTAAGCAGTGCAAACTCTGAATATTACCCATGCAGCAGTAACTCATGTTTCTGGCCTGAACTGCCAAAACTAGACAATTAAGATGGAGCCCTTTTTCGTCTGTCTAAATAGTGAACTGGAGGTGCCCCTGTTCTTCGTCCAATCTTTCTCAGCTTGAGAGCACCTTTCAGTGCAGAAGCATTAGTGTATATTCTAAAGTCATTACTCACAAATTATAATCGAAGACATCTGGAAAAGTCACATGCATCCTTTTTTTCAATTTAAGAAGGTCATTTTAAAGAGAATACCATACCCTGCTTCATGAAAACCAGTCATGTTGAGTCTTGAAAGGGTCCTTTGTTCTGA
Source organism: Protopterus annectens (assembly GCF_019279795.1). Lineage (NCBI taxonomy): Eukaryota > Metazoa > Chordata > Ceratodontiformes > Protopteridae > Protopterus > Protopterus annectens. The sequence goes on along the minus strand of NC_056733.1, from coordinate 1,293,633,608 downwards.
TTGAAGAATTATCAGTGCAGTAGAACCTCTAGAGTCAAAGCTGCTGACTGTTTCTGTTATTGGTCAGATTACACAAGGCTATGTTTTGGAACCCCAATAATTGTTCTTTCTTGTAAAAGCACCAACTAGTGATCTAGGCAAATATGCAAATCAGTCTACACATACATTTCCTTATTCTCATCAGATCCATCAGTGATATGGAAACATATAACTGGGGTTTAGAATGATTTTATTTGCATATGCAGCCAGTTTGACATTCATAACATGGCATCTACTTTGAAGTACAGGCCAACACTAAGGGACTCTGGCTAACAAAGTTCGTGGATGACTGCTGTGAGCCATTATTGAATCCACAAATGATGTGGATATTTTACAAAAGGGCCTTACAGAAACAGATGCTTGGAGCCAGAGCCATGGGCTCAAGTTTAATACCAAGAAATGTATAGTTATCCCCTTTGGGAAAAAACATGCACCCATGAATTACCACATAGGTAGCGGTACACTAAACACCGAAAGTGTGATGAGAGACTTAGGAACACAGGTGGACAGTGGTCTCATCTTTGATAACCACATCACCACAACAGTCAGGAAATCCTTCTATATGGGACACCTCATCACTAAGGGTTTTTCATCCAGAAAAAAGGAGGTCATTGTCCCACTGTACTCATCCCTCATTAGATCCATTATAGAGTACAACACCCCATTTGGTATGTACCTCACAAGACATCTGCAACAGGTGGAAAGGGCGCAGAAATACCTCACTAAAAGAATCACATGCCTAAAGCAGATGCCTATGCTGACCATCTAAAAAAACTCCAGCTATACTCTGTGGCATGTCGTCTACTCAGAGGTGATCTCTGCTTAACATACAAGGCCATGTCAAACCCTGACATGTTGGACATGCTCCACTTAAAGAAATCCCAATCCCTCAGAGCCACACGCTCCAGGGATCTAAACCTTGTCATCACAATGAACAAAACATGCTGGAGGGATAGGTTCCTGACCCAGAGACTCCCCTGACTCTGGAATAGACTGCCCATACATGTCAAGCAGAGTGCCTCCTTGGCCCTCTTCAAAAGGAACCTTGACAATTGGATGGGAGATAGGAAATTCACCCCGGGGGTCACGTCAGTCACCCTGCTAGACAGGGGTCCAGGGAAGTAAATATTGTGGGAAGAAATATCCAGGGAATTGTTATGGCTGGGCTTGTATAAGCCCTAGGGCCGATAGCCTAGGACCAACCTATGAACCTATGAAAACAAACACATACACATACAGACACACACCTACAAGCACACAAACATAAACACCACCAACTAAGAACTGCGTCCTGCTCTACATAATTGCTCTGACAATTACAGACTCTCATACAAGTTCACATATTCCCACACACTCACACCCACAAAAGAAAAAAAACGTAATAGTAACATAGTATTCTGTTAGAAGTGGCCTGCTCCAAATAATAGTTTGGACAATTACAGACTCCAAATGAGGTTTTGTTGTACAAGCCTCTATACAAGTACCGTGTTATTTTTATGATTCTCTCATCAAATTTCTCCTAGCAGACAAACAGCAACATCAGGAAAGTATCTGGTCTGCTAAAAGCCAGAAATGCAATTGTTCTAGGCACGTCACATTAAAGTTGTTGACATTCTCCTTAGCATCTTTCTTAAGTATTTGCTTTACTCCCACACACTTGAGGAGTTCCCCTGCAATATTTACTGGTAAATTCACAATAAACATGATGGCAAAACCACAGACAATCTGGGAGTGGGAGCTTATTTATTTTGTAGCAACGATTCTGCTATTTATACATCTACTGCTGGGGTTAGTATTACACCTATCTGAACTATGAGTGATAAGGATCAGTGCTGTAGCAAAAACATGTCAGCTCACTGGGTAAAATCACTATGTAACAACTAAGCTCCTGTTTTAGTTCTCTTCTGTAATTATTCCCTATGTGCAATGTTTGCTTTACCAATCATGTCACCTGAGCTGTACCAGAATAGGGTTCAAGATAGGCTAGTTCATGTACCAACTGGTGCACCTTTTGACTACAAAAAAAAAAAAAAGATGTTTAATCCACAGCATACTTTACCAAGACAGGTGAAGCATATCTTGTTCTACACTGGGGCTTGATATCAAATTTCTTATGTGTGGAAAAGGTGTGGCTCATGGTGACAACCTTTCAGACACTCTGAGCATTTAAATTATTAAAAATAAAAAAAAAATGCATTGATAGTTGCTGAGTTGCTTTGGTGGTCCTCAGCCACCCAACTTAAAGTATGTCCTGTTTTGTCTATCCTAACAAAGGTAAATACATTTTGTAAGTTGTATAGAGAGAGAGACCATATTGATTGTAGAATGAGCCTGCTTTCCTTTCACAAAAGAGACAAGTCAAATAGGCTACTTATTGGATTATCTCATTCTACCTAATATGTGCAGGTTGTATGAAAATTCAAATTATTTTCTTTTGTTTTCTTGTTCAGGGAAGATGTTGGGTAACTATATGGAGTGACAGACTGGCTCAAAGGAAATTCCTAGACCACATTAAACAAAAAAGGATGTGCTGATTACACCAAATTACATACTAATCTTTATTATTATATTTTTCTCCATGTATCTCAAATAGAGAACTTTTAAGAGGTTGTTATATAAAGACTTGACTCCTGCCACCCTTTCTCTCTCTCTCTGTTTCTGTCTATATATGGTCCATGTCAACTTCCTGAAAAGCAATATACTGAAAGTCATAATACCGAATGTACAATGTTGAAGTATCAAAACGCTGAAATGTTAAAATGTTGAAATCCAAATATGTACTCCCCTACACATGTAGATAGCTGAACCTGCACCCCTGCAGGTCCCATTTTTGTTCTCTTTTCTGTGTTTTAGTAACAGGGGAGTCATAGTGCTTGCTGACTGACTGTTTACTTGAGCAGTGTACATATGCAGTACATGCATGCTATTAGTAGGTATTTTGAGTTCAACATTGTAAAGTTTCAACATTTTGACTAGCATTTTGTATTCGGCATACTGCTGCTCAATAACTTGTCATATATCTTAAATACACACACACACACACACACACACACACACACACACACACATTAGATATATATATATATATATATATATATATATATATATATATATATATATATATCGAAAGAAAGAGACATACAGACAGACACACATACACACACAACCTATAATCCATACTTTCTAATGCTTCCAAGATTTGATAATTGGGGAGGTGGCCTAATGGTTAAGGTGCTTGTTTTACAAACACAAGGTACAGGGTTTGAGTCTCACATGGGATAATTGGCTAGGCTTAAAATGGCTCGCAAAGGCAGTTAGCTTAGTACTAATCTATGAAGTCCTATCACTCCAGTATAGGGCAGAATGGTTGTAATCTAGAAGAACAAACACTTTTTAGTGATGTAACAAAAAAAAAAGGGGGGGGGACTCTCATATGAGTAAATATTCTTTTCAGTGCTAGTTTCACTAGCAGCGTTTTGCATGAGATAGTGGTGTAGCAGGATCTGGGAGTTTTCCCTACCCCCAATGTTGCTCATAATTTCATAGGCAAGTATTAGGCTTGTTGCCCTTGTGGGCCATTTTAAGCCTACCCAATTTCTGTCAATGAGAATCAAACCTTGTGCATCTTGTTTGTGAGGTAAACACCTTAATATTAATGCCACCCTTCAAGCCCAATCTTGGTGTGCTATATACAATTAGAAAGGGTGTGGGTAAACAAGGGGACTTGCCCTCCCTGCAAAAACATTATTTTAGTTTGAGCAGTTTTCATTCCTTTTAGATATGCTCTAAAATGATTGTGGGTTTTGATATGCTCTTTTAAGCAAATTATATTTCAAGAGAGAATCAACAGAATGCTTCTGTAAATGACTAAAGCTAAAGCACTATTGGGACTGTGACGTCTGGCGCAGCAACTTCTGCAAATGTCATGCTGGAAAAAGAATGAAGGACATATTTCCTAATGATGTGTATAAACAGAAGTGATACTATAAAAAATGCCTTCAGTCAGTAATGCAATAGCTATGCAACAGCCTTGAGCCAGCTGACTTGTAGGCTGGAGCCATGCCAGCCACCTTCCACACCTTAGTGACTTTAATTTTGATATCATATACTTTAAACTTGCACACAGCAAGATTGGTGATGGTTTCATCATCTTGCCAGTAGAATCTTAGGGTGTCCAGCATATATGTAGGTATATGTGTACTAAGGTAATTCCTGACTAAGTTATGTATATGCGTACTGAGATGATACATGACTAAGTTATGTACATGTGTACCGAGGTGATTCCTAACTAAGTTATGTATGTGTGTACAGAGGTGATTCCTGACAAAGTTATGTATACATGTACTGAGGTGATACATGACTAAGTTATGTATATGTCTACTAAGGTGATTCTTGACTAAGTTATGTATAAGTGTACTGATGTGATTCTTGACTAAGTTATATATGTGTGTACTGAGGTGATTCCTAATTAAGTTATGTATGTATGTACTGAGGTGACACATGACTAAGTTATGTATATGTGTATGAAGGTGATTCCTGACTACGTTATGTATATGCTTACTGAGGTGATTCCTGATTAAGTTATGTATGTGTGGACTGAGGTTATTCCTAAGTTATTTATGTGCATACCGAGGTGATTCCTGGCTAAGTTATGTATGTCTGTACTGAGGTGATTCCTGACTAAGTTATATATACTGTACAGAGGTGATTCCTGTCTAAGTTATGTATACGTATACTAAGGTGATACATGACTAAGTTGTGTATATGTGTACAGAGGTGATTCCTGAATAAGTTATGTATATGCGTACTGAGATGATACATGATTAAGTTATGTATACTGTACAGAGGTAATTCCTGTCTAAGTTATGTATATGTGTACTGAGGTGATTCCTGACTAAGTTATGTATACTGTACAGAGGTGATTCCTGTCTAAGTTATGTATACGTGTACTGAGGTGATACATAACTAAGTTATGTATATGTGTACAGAGGTGATTCCTGACTAAGTTATATATACATGTACTGAGGTGATTCCTAACTAAGTTATGCAAGTGTGTACTGAGGTGATTCATGACTAAGTTATGTATATGTGAACTGAGGTGATTCCTGACTAAGTTATGTACATGTGTACTGAGGTGCTTGCTGACTAAGTTATGTACATATGTACCGAGGTGATACATGACTAAGTTATGTATATGTGTACTGAGGTGATTCCTGACTAAGTTATGTATACATGTACAGAGTTGATTCCTGTCTAAGTTATGTATATGTGTACTGAGGTGATTCCTGACTAAGTTATTTATGTGCATACCAAGGTGATTCCTGACTAGGTTATGTATGTGTGTACTGAGGTGGTTCCTGACTAGGTTATGTATATGTGTACTGAGGTGGTTCCTGACTAGGTTATGTATATGTGTACTGAGGTGATTCCTGACTAAGTTATGTACATGTGTACTGAGGTGATACATGACTAAGTTATGTATATGTGTATGAGTGTGATTCCTGACTAAGTTATGTATATGTGTACTGAGGTGGTTCCTGACTAGGTTATGTATATTTGTACTGAGGTGATTCCTGAATAAGTTATGTATATGTATACTGAGGTGATTTCTGACTAGGTTTTGTATATTTGTACTGAGGTGATTCCTGACTAAGTTATGTACATGTGTACCGAAGTTATTCATGACTAAGTTATATATATGTGTATGAAGGTGATTCCTGACTAAGGTATGTATGTGCGTACTGAGGTGATTCCTAAGTTATGTATATGCGTACTGAGGTAATCGATGACTAAGATATGTATATGTGTACTGAGGTGATTCCTGACTAAGTTACGTATATGTGTACTGAGGTGATTCCTAAGTTATGTGTATGCGTACTGAGGTAATCGATGACTAGTTTATGTATATGTGTACTAAGGTGATTTCTGACTACGTTGTTTGTGTGTGTGTGTGTGTGTGTGTGTGTGTGTGTGTGTGTGTGTGTGTGTGTGTGTGTGTGTGTCTGTAAGTGTCTGTGTTGGAAATGGGCATTGCTCTTCTTTTGTACAGTGCAGCATGTAAATATTTTATAATTTCTAATTTATAAGGGAGGATCACCTGCATTCCTGAAATATGAAAGAGCTTCACTATCACAGAATTTGAGAATTTGTAATCTACAGTATTCAACCCTTCATGGGATTTTGCAGTGAGTGGGCAGGATGTTTTAGCTGAGACTTTTCACATGTGATTTTCAAGTAATACCATGGGCGGGTGGGTTGATGCATTTGGTGGGAGGCTTTGAAATAACTCCACCCTTACATGAAAACATTATCAGTACTTACAATGTAAACTATGTTTTGACTCCATTGTTTAGCCATTAATATTTTTGTTAACATATCCTAATTCCAAGAGTCTTCTACATAGTATCCCTTCAAAACCTCCCTAAATGTGGACACCACATCAGTTCAAAAGGATTCTAACGACTCAGCCTACAGCCAGCACACCTTTTCAACATCACAGAAAGTCATATCTTCAGCATGTGGCCTTTTATTTTTTTTTTTTAATGAAGAATGAAATGTTCCAAACTTAAACACAACCTTTATAAGTCTACCTGTTGTTGTAAAATATAACGCATACTGAGAATTTTTAGTAAATTTGTTATGTTTGAAAAATCTTTCTCTCACAGCCATCCAGAAATGACCATGTTTGTCTCATTTATTTTGTCACTGAATGCATACTATGGCCTTATGGACATGATGACTATCAGCTGTTGCTTCCTTTCACATTTCCCCATTAAGGATCATGGAGTTCCCCCTGATGTTTAAAACCCTCTTTCCTAGATTTTGCTGTCATCATTCTCATATGCATTAAAAGAAAGAAAACTCCAGCTATAGGAGCTAAACTATTAATGCAAAACTAGGAAGAAATATGTTTAAGGGTATAAACTTCCAGGTTTACTTAACAAACTGACAGCATGAGTCCTTTTTTCTGCACTAACAGTCATGATAGATGGTTTAGTCTGTAATAGTCTTTAAGTTACCTTGAAAACCTTCTATATTTTTCTAGAGCTGAAAGGTGATGACTCTTTACACAGTCCGCAGGTAGTCTTGACCCATAGTACTGTTTTAATAGAGAGTGGTTCACTGTAAATTTGTCAACAACCATGACATCTACCAGCAGTTTTTAACACTCTTTATATGCACTTCTTAATGATCAACATCTGATTTTGTTTTCTAGGTTCCTTTTCGCTGCAGTAATCTTAACTGCAGCACTAAAAGGAGATATCCTGAGGAGTTCTCTCTGTCTGTCTTCCAGCAAGGTGGTGTTTCAACAGGAAGTATGTGATTGCATAAATGAAAGGTATCAGATATAATGGTATTATATATTACTTAGCAAAGTCTGCAATGATTCTGGCATTCCCTTTTTTCCTTTCTGTGATTACATATTTTTGTATATTTTATTTTCCCTGAGTTCAACATTTAGCTGCAAAAACTAAAACCTGAAAAGGACTATTTGAGCGACACTTTGTAAAAGTGTACAAGTACAAAAAAACTGAAGGAAATTATCCATCCTGTCATATTCATTCTAAGAGATACAAAATCATTCCTTTTAGATCTATATAGTTATTTCTGGGATGTTGGGGATGAAGAGAGTTATGTACTTGTTACATTGGACGTCAGGAGTCTTTTCACGGTTATACCCAATGATGTAGGGGTAACCAGTGTTCAGTCTTATATGTCTGAACATTCTGATTTAGGACATAGACAGATGGACCTTATAGGTCTTTTTTTAGAGATAGTGTTGCACAATAATGTTTTTATGTTCGATGGTGAGATGTTCCTACAGAATGATGGCGTAGCTATGGGCACTTCTTGTGCTAATAGCTACGCCAACATAGTAATGGCTAGATAAGAAGAGGATGAACTTTTTAGGATGGATTTGTTCAAACAATCGGTAGGCTTCTACAGATGATTTGTAGATGACCTCTTCCTCATTTGGAAGAATGATGAGTCTAGCCTATTGGAATTTGTGTCATCTGTTAATTTATTGACACCTTACTTAGATTTTACAGTTAATTTTTCTAGAAATAATATATCTTTTTTAGATGTACAAATTGATAGGCTGGACAATGGCATGCTTAATACTTCTGTCCATAGAAAAGCATGCTATAGAAATACCCTATTGCATCGAGGGAGTTGCACCCTAGATTTGCCTTTGAGAATGTGGTCAAGGGACTAAGTATGAGAGCTTCGAGATTGAATCCAAGTCAGGCAGGATATGAACATGAACTTATTAGTCTTAGGGATAGGCTGATAGAACGCCATTATAAACCAAGAGAGGTAGATAGAATTATGAATGAGATGGGGATATTAAGGGATACTAGAGCGAGACCCTATTTTTCTGATAGGAGCATGAATGATGAAAGAGAACATGAGATCAGACATAACAATAATAACTTTCTAAGATTATTTATGTTCTTTACTTCAGATGTACTTGAAATTAAACAGATTATAGAGAAATATTGGGCGACTCTACTATTAGATGAGCATTTAGCAGCTATTGTTGGTCCACAACCTAGCTATTCATTTAAGAATAGGAAGAATTTGAAATGGATTCTTTGTTATCGGTCATTAGACCAGATTGTTTATGAACAGTTAGAAAATAGAGTGAATACCAAACCGTGTGGTCACTGTGGACAGTGTGCCTTCATAGATACTAGCTGTACTTTTATACATACATGTACAGGGGTAGTGTACAGCTTTAGTACCAATACCACATGTCAAAGTAAGAACTTGGTATACCTTGCTAAGTGTGTATCCTGTGAGGCATTTTACGTTGGTAAAACCAACAGGAAACTACATGAATGCATTAGGGATCACACTTACAATATACAGGCTGGTTCCACCTTCAGTGCTTTGGCTAAACACTACTTACTTAGAGGTACTTCACATACTTTTGTTTTTATGGTATTGCAATACATTGGGCAAGGTTTACGAGGGGGAGACATTACTAATCACACCGAGGAGTGTGAGCTGAGATGGATGATCAGATTTAGAGCCGATGTCCCCCCGGGACTTAATGATAAAATTCCCCTTAAACCTTTCCTTAAAAACAGGAGGTTGTGTGTTAGGAAGACGGAATAATATCTATTGATTTTATGTTTTTTATATATATGTGTATCTTTGCTTTTATCTATGTATTAATCTAATTTTAGAATGTACTTGTGTATGTGCAGTTACCAATTTTATGTGTATTTTGCTTTTTATGTGTATTTTGCTTTCTATGGAATTTCCATGGAATGGTTTTAGTTTAGGAAAATGGATGTGATGTCATCGATTTATTGCCCTATCACTGTAGTTTAAATGTTATTTAAATGGTACATCTGCCTTATTTTTAATAGTCTGATGAAGCCTGTAGGTGAAAGCACTAACTGTTAATAAAGATTTGGACTGTACACAGACGTCCACGCCTGTGATTCTCTGATTAACTGTTTTAAACTTGTTTGGAACTGCTTAACATTTTGGAGTATAGATATTTTTTGTCCTGGAGTAACGAGCAGAGTTTTTTGGCGCCGTGGATAACTGCTGCGGAGCTGTGTTTACGTTTGTTACCAGCAGTTTTTATTTAACACTCTTTATATGCACTTCTCAATGATCAACATCTGATTTCGTTTTCTAGGTTCCTTTTCGCTGCAGGAATCTTAACTGCAGCACTAAAAGGAGATATCCTGAGGAGTTCGCTCTGTCTGTCTTCCAGCAAGGTGGTGTTTTAACAGGAAGTATGTGATTGCATAAATGAAAGGTATCAGATATAATGGTATTGTATATTATTTAGCAAAGTCTGCAATGATTCTGGCATTCCCTTTTTTCCTTTCTGTGATTACATATTTTTGTATATTTTATTTTCCCTGAGTTCAACATTTAGCTGCAAAAACTAAAACCTGAAAAGGACTATTTGAGCGACACTTTGTAAAAGTGTGCAAGTACAAAAAACTGAAGGGAATCATCCATCCTGTCATATGATGGTTATATCTCTGCATGATCAGCAGAACCTTGTATAATTTATTCTTAAAAAGTGAAAATTAAAACCTCCTTAATTATTTTGTGTTAAACTGGCTAGTAGATATTATCAGAACAGCTTACTGTATTAAAGTAGATATTGTCTCCTTGATCAGTAGAGCCTCGATAGAGGGGGCTGTTATGCCCTGTCACTGCATCCCAGGCACCGTGAAAGTCATAGGTCATCACATTGATGAAATCCAAGTACCTGTGTAGTAAAAGAAGGAAGACAGCAGTCAGTTCTTTTCTTTATTAGTCTCAAGTTGCAAATATGCATAGCAAAGTCACCAATGACTTATTACAACTATATGCCTGAGAGTTGTAATGTTTCCTCATGAAACTCGTTTTCCTCACAGTAATAGCTTTATACAAACTTGTCATTAACATACAAAGCTAAGGTTTTGAGAGATGTTCACCAATCATTTATAAAGAATCCCAATCTAATGATCTTTACAAAAACTGAAAATATTTTCAATGGTGAAAATTAAATACCATCATGTACTGCTGTTCTAAGTATTACTTACAAGCAATACTTAGTACTCCATAGCACAGCCTGTATATTTTAATAAAAATCTTATTCCACTCTCGAAGCAGTGTGGTGTAGTTGAAATCTCCTTACACTTTAATTGGTCTAAAACACCACAGTTTTGAAATACCAAGTTATGACAAGTGTATTTTGATCATCCAGATGACATTCTTAGACATTATTTTTGTGCATGCAGTTTTTACACTGCTTGGTCATTATGTTGCCATTCACCTCATGTAACATAGGAGGAGCCAGCATTATACAAAGCAGGAAGATGTACCAAAACTGCAGCTTGGGGAAGGTAAATCATGAAATAATGTAGGTGGAGCCAGCAGTATGCAAAGCAGATGGATGTACCAAAACTTCAGCTTGGGGAAGGCAAATCATGAAGTAATGTAGACAGAGTCAGCAGTATGCAAAGCAGGAGGATGTACCTAAACTGCAGCTTGGGAAAGACAGCAGGGAAGGCATCTGTGTTCTTGCAGGACAAAGACAACTCTTTACTGGGCTTCACCATCATACTGCCATCAATGAAATTATGACATGTAGCTTCTCCAGTCCCACACTGAACAGCTGTCTTTAACCCAGGTGTCCAGCAGAATAGTCAGTTTCATTTATTTTACCAGTATGCCATGAATCATGGAATGTGGCATAAATCCCATACTGCTTATTTTGTTAAGTTAGGAGGTGGTACTATAAAGTATTGTGGATGAGGCTGCTACCTTTTCAAATTCCCAGAGTGGCACATTTTCTACAGAAATCAAATGTGGGATTCTGCAGGACAAATTACACTGATAACCTCTGCAGAGACCTGAACTTCACTTTTTGCCAAAATAAAAGCTCATTCCAGTAGGATATGAGTAATTTATATTATTACATGTAATATTAAGGTATTTCAAATATAAAATTATTGTGTCTGCAATGATTTCGGCATTCTGGCATTCCCACTTACTGGCTCTTCCACCTTTTATTCCCCACCTTGCGTCCATGGACATCTATATGCTACATGGCCCCACTGGTTGCATTTAAAACATTTAGTGCTTGGTCCTGGCCATTTACCTGGACTAGTGACTTCCCCTGTTACTAGCGGACTGTGTTGGGGTCGTTTTGCTGCCCACCATAGGTTCCTTTAGACCCATGAGCAGCACTGGGTATCCCTTTCCTGTGCAGTGATGCTCTGCTTGCTCGGTGTAGGTCTCCCTTTTTCCCCAACTCATCTGTGGTATTGCATTCCCTATCTGCTAACCAGATTCTCATGTCCTCAGACAAAGTGCTAAGGGCTTGATCCCTCACCAAAAGGTCTGCCAGCCATTCAAAAGTGGTGACCTGACACCCACTCACCCATCTATGAAAATAAGTGCTTAAATCAGCAATATATTCACAAAAACTTTTATCTGCCTTGCATCTATGCTCACAAAACTTTTTCCTACAATCTTCAGGTGTTAACTTAAAGCACTCTAATAAACCATTTTTAACAGTATTGTAATTTAAGCAATCTGTATCACACAATTTAGAAACAGCAGTTACAGCTTTACCATGGAGTAAGGGGGTCAGGAACCGTACCCAGAGTCCTTGGTTAACATTATACTCTTTACATACCCTTTGAAACATATGAATACAACTATCAAAATTATCACCCTCTGTAAATTGTAGAAGACATTTACTGACCTTTGTTACTTCTGGGGTTTGGTTACTCCCTTCTCCATTACCTCTGTGACCCTGGCAAACAGTCAGCATCTCCTTTTCATGTTGTCTCTGCCTCTTATTTTCTTCAGCCTCCAAACATCTCAATATCTCATTTTTGTCAGCCTCCAGACATCTCAGCCTCTCTGCTGATTCTAGCTCCAAATGTTTGGCCTCCAGTTCAACTGTCTTTAACTCCAGACAGATTTTTAAGTCCTCTGTGGAAAGATTCAACTGTCCATTTTCTGAGTGTTGTACATTCCCAAAGTCAGTCTGGATGTCCTCCTGGTTGCTGGTCTGTGATGCAGCTGTTACTAAGGCTGCAATCATCTCTGCTTTAGTCAGGTTGGCATGCCCCAGTCCTTTGGGTTGGCACATCTCAGCCAACTGGCTCCTTGTCATCTTGACATACTCCTCTGCTGACAGCCTAGCCTAATCTCCCCAATTAACTAAGCTAACAAAAAATAAATAAAACTACTGTTATATGGAACTCTGAATGTTCACTGTGTGAGTGATTAAGAGTACAGGCACCTTCTTAAGTGACCACTGTTTACAGGCTACAGAAATTCCATATCCACACCACTGAATCCCAGTATGTGATGTGGTGATCTCACCACTGCCAACCAATAAATGTGATGATGCACAAATGGACCAGTAATCAAGATGCCTCAGTTCTCACCACTAGCACCAGTGGGGGATGTACATTGGGAGGATGACAAGTAAACACACAGTATTTACCAGATGCAGCTCTCTGCATCAAGCACAATTTCCCTTAAGAGCACACAGAGACCACAGACAGTCAGGGTCTAGTTTCTCTGTCTTTGTCCTAATCCCCAGTAAGAATCCCCACTGGCACAGCTATACAGCTGAGTCCTTATCCAGGGTTCCAAGCTAAATCCTCAAACACTCTTTCTGTCCAACCAGTGCTTTGTGTCCCTGCCCAAGTAGCTCTTTCACACACACACACACACACACACACACACACACACACACACACACACACACACACACACACACACACACACACACACACATATATTCTTGCAGATTTGTTTTACACATGCACACACCTGGGGAAAGGCTGTCACAGGCTTGCTAGCTATGCCCCCTTCTGCTCAAGGGATTTATCACTGTCACCAGTACCACTTATCAGCTTCTTTAAGGCCCATATTAATTCAAATAGCAAGGCTATTAGGAGTGGCCCACAGTGTCAGCATATAAATATGCAGGTACTCTCAGAATTCAAATATCTCTAGACAGATCAGCCACGATGAAATGTTTAAATATATTTAATAATAAATAATAAAAGAACAATTGGCTAAGTTTCTGGTGTCATTCACAGGGGATCCAGTATCTGTCCACCTAGGATGACATGCTCGACAAGCCACGTTGCTTCGCAAGAGATGGCTTGCACCTGTCACCTTTAGGCTTTCGAATACTGGCCAAGGCTTTTGCCGCCCCCAAAGTGCCTTTTTTAGGCAAGGCTCAAAAGACAAACCCACCACAGTAAATAGCACAAGTAACCAAAAACTGAGGGTAATGCTATTCAATGCCAGAAGTCTAAACCTCAAAATGCATGCACTCAAGGCACTTCTCAGTATGGAGAACATCGATATCTGTGCAGTAACAGAAACCTGGTTTAAGGCTCCAGAGAGAACCCCAGCACTACCAGACTATAACTCATACCATACTTTTTGGCCACAGAACCCAGACCGAAACATAAAAGGCAGGGGTGTATCCATATTCATCAAGGGTATCCACACCTCCAGGTTAGTGGTGCAGAACAATGCCTCAGAGATCATCAATGTGCAACTAACAACGGGCAAAGCCGCAATTCAAATTGTAGCTTGTTACAGATCACCCACCATGACCCAGGACCCCCATTCCGTGTTTCTGGAGACACTGGAAAATATGAAGGTCCTACCAAACATCCTAATACTGGGTGATTTCAATTACCCAAACATTAACTGGGTGAACTACTCAAGTACTAACTCCCTTGCCCAATGCTTCCTAGAATTTATAAACTCAAATGCCCTGGATCAACTGGTCAACACCCCTACCAGAGGTGACAACATATTGGACCTGGTCATCACCAACATGGGCGACTGGTGTTCCACACTGGAGGTCAACCCCTCGTTGGTTAGATCAGACCATAGACTAATCAATCTGGATATCCACATTCCACCCCCACCCCCAATCAAGGAAACCACTGTGAAAAACTTTTCAAAAGCAAACTTCACATTACTTAAGACCGAGGTGGAAAGGTTCACAGCCCCCATGCTAAAGGACAATGCTGTCCAAGCTGCTGAATCCCTTACAAAGGCACTCTATGAGCACCTGCAAGAATGCATGGTGTGCTATCCTATGCAAAACCAAGACTCACTCCTCCAAGAAAAGGAAACCAGTCTGGTGGCCCCCTGCCATAAACAAGCTATACAATAGAAGGAGGAAACTAGTACAGAAAAGAGGAAAATCCCAAGAAGGAAAGACATCCCTGATCAGTAACAGCAAGAAACTACGATCCCTCTTAAAATCATCCAAGTCTAGCTTATTAAGAAAAATTGCCAAGGACTCCAAAGATAGCCACAAAGCATTCTGTAGCTATGTCAAGAACCTAAGTGGAAACTCTCAGATCTGCTCTGAGTTAGTGCAAAATGGCACAAAATACACTGAACAAACTGATATTGCCAACATTCTGGCAGACAGGTTTAGTGCAAATGTCACCCCCTCTCACCCCCTAAAGGGTTCATAAACATATCAGAAGAATGTAGAGCCCCAGCAATCACTGACATACAGGTTAAAACAGCCCAATCCAAAGCCAAAAATACAGCTTCAATGGGACCAGATGGTGTCCCAGGCTGTGTCTTACACAAGCTCCAAAATGAACTAACCCCTCACCTAAACACACTGTTCAAACTCAGCATCTCTACAGGTTACGTACCCATAGAGTGGCACATAGCAACAGTTATCCAGCTCCACAAAGGTGGAGCCACAACAAAGCCCAGGAACTATCACCATATAAACCTGACTAGCCTGGTCTGCAAGGCTATGGACCGCATCATCATGGAACTCATTAACAGAGACATTGGGAAACTCCAAACACTGGACCCTACCCAGTTTGGCTTTGTTAAGGGCAGGTCATGCCTCCTAAACCTGGTGGACATCTTTGAGACAGTTACCAAGGCTTTATATGAGGGAAAGGAGGCCCACACAGCCTACCTAGACCTTGCAAAGGCTTTTGACACCATTTCCCATTCTGGTATTATAGACAAGCTCACCAGCCTGAACATAAACCCCTACACCATGAGATGGGTTGCCAGGTGGCTCATGGATAGAACCTACACAGTGAGAATTGCAGGCTCTAGGTCCAACTCTAAACCGGTTACAAGTGGCATCCCCCAGGGCTCAGTTCTGGGACCCCTCCTGTTTGGTATATACTTCTCAGAGGTACAGGCAAGCACAGGAGGACTATGGCTGACCAAGTTCACAGATGACTGCAAACTGGGGGCCATAACTGACTCTCTGGCTGATACCAATATCCTCCAGAAGGGTCTCACTGAGACGGATACCTGGTGTCAAAGTCATGGCCTCAAGCTAAATGCCAAAAAGTGCGTAGTCATCCCCTTTGGAAAAAAACAAAGTACCTGCAAACTACCACATACGTGGTAGTCCCCTAAATACAGAAAATGTAATAAGGGATCTGGGGACCCAAGTATATAGTAATCTCTCCTTTGATAATCATATTGCCAAGGTGGTTAGAAAATCCTTCTATATGGCCCACCTAATCACAAAAGAGTTTGCATCTAGCACAAAAGTGGTTATTGTGCCCCTCCACTCATCACTCATCAGAACCATCATAGAGTACAATGCCCCATTTGGGATGTACCTTACAAGACACCTGCAACAGCTGGAAAGACCACAGAAGTACCTCACCAAGATGCAGCCCGACTGAAGAAACTTCAGCTGTAGTCAGTTGCATACTGCTTACTCAGAGGTGATCTCTGCTTGACATACAAGGCCATGTCCAACCCAGAATTGATGGACATGCTTCACCTAAAAAAAAAAAAAATCCTCGAGAGCCACATGCTCTAGGGATCTAAATCTCACCACAACAATAAATAGGACATGCTGGAGGGATAGATTCCTGTCCCAAAGGCTCCCCATGCTTTGGAACAGGATTCCAATCTACATTAGGCAGAGCCCCTCACTAACATTCTTCAAGAGAAACCTTGACGAGTGGATGGGAAACAGAAAATTTACCCCAGGGATCACTGCAGTGGCTCTGCTGGACAGAGGCACAGAGAATTAATGGCTCTGCTGGGCAGAGGCACAGGGAACTAATCTAAGGGGGGCGGTGAAAGCCAACACATTCTGGCTAGGCTTATAGATGCCCTCGGGCAGATAGTCTAGTACTTACCTATGAACCTATGAACAAGACAATAACAAATATATATTTACAGTGACATCAGAGTTCAAAATTACAGGAAATATTTAAAACAACATTGCAGGACAGTTTCAAATAATTAAAGAAAAACATCTAAATTAAGCTTTGCTGTATTCCTGACTTTATGTAAGAGAATTACTATACCCTAGTACGCTTACTTAATTAGAGCAGCAAGGCAGATGTGGTGAGTGGATTGTGATGTTGTCAGGTCCAAGAGAGAATACAGAATGCTCATTCTCTCTCAGAGAGTTCATTTAAATTAATATATCAAATATTACTGCTGGAATAGCTTGCAGAATGACATAATTTCTTGTCATCTGACTATCCCAGGTAAACCCCCCACTGCTACAAGATAGCAGTATTTAGCATCTACCTGTGAAAATAAATAGACAAGGGCTTTTCCTCTGATCTGTGCAGCTGCTGGAAGCAATAAAACACATCCACATCTCAAGCCTACTAATTATTTCTCCTTCAAGACAATACAGAAAGCTCCCTAGTATAGACATCCTATTTCTTGCTGTCATAAAGTAATTTAATTTCAACTATTTTCTGAACTTTTGCTGGAATTAAGTTAACCTCCTGTATTCCAGTTTCCACTGTTAACATATATATATTTAAACAGGTATACTAGTGTATGTACATTTCTGTTCTCCTCCAGCAGGGCACACCGTGGATCCATTTTTAAGCTCAGTACTTTATAAAATACCTTTTCAACATACATGTTATAAAATAGCTTTTCAATACACGTCTGTACAAACCTAGTTTGATATATGCATGACATACAGTTCTAAAACATTTGTAACACAAGCATCTTACATGAAGAATGTTGACATCTACAAATGACACATGACCATTTACAAAATTCCAGACAGCTGTGCTGGCATTATCTCCCTTTGTTACACTTTTATATAAATCTTGTTAATATTCACAAATGACATATAATTATTTACAAAATTTCAGATAGTTGGGCTGGCAGTATCTCATTTTGTGAGAGAACATATTGTGTATTCTTAAAACAGAGTTCATATTCATGAAACAGACATTGTGAAATTATTAGAATCAAAATATTTCTATAAAGTTAAAATCTTGGGGCAAATAAAAAATAATTCACTACTTCATATAGGTAATAAGTAGGATGTGAGGGTCAGACAATCCCTGATTTTCATTAGTTACTGTATTATGTCTTTCTGTCTCATTGTCAATGTAATTAAATAAAATAGTTCCTAGAAGAATGCAAAACAAGAGCACACAGCACAGGATGGAAGTGCTACCGGACCTCTGAATGTTTGTTTATATAATATTATAAACTTACTGTGATATTGTGGCAATTTCATAGGCAGCATCAATGGTTCCTTTACCAGCAGCTACAGCTGCACTGAGCAGAAGTCTGGGGCGTCCACTATTAGTGCTTTCTTCCTCAAATGCTTGCAGAATTTCCTAGAACAGAGTTAATTGTCAGAAATATCAGGCTGCATCAAAAAGAGTGATACTGTCTAAGCTTCAGTATTATTAACACTACAAAACTGAATAGAAAGCTTAAAATAATTTCTTGATCCTATTCATGCTAATTCATTTTTTGTCTTTAAATGAAATAAATTTTTTCAGATATGGAGATTTCATAAGCTGGCACAAAATGGTTTTAGTTCCCAATACCATAAAAAATTCATCTTCTCAACTTAACTTTATATGTCATTTCATAAATTTAGTAACTGCTTGAACAGCGATGTATCGCATTTTTTAATTAATGGATTTTTATTTATTATACCCTTTATTACTGTGTGAGTAAATGGTTTTATGATCTTTTTAGCCCTGAGCTGAACACAAGACAATAGTAATAATAAAAAAAATACTCAACTCAGTACACAGACTATACCTAGCTGCAAAATACTATTGAGCACACAAAGAAAATAAGCCAAAAATTGTTTAAATTTAATACATCATATGACATTCAATACAGTAACATAAAAAGTCCAAAATTGTAGGCTTTATGTACTATAGTTAAAAGAAAACTCAGTATACTGCTGTTTAACTTATTTTAGATCTTTGGGAAATATTTAGCAAAATACTTCACAGCATTACCTTCAGAAATGCCAGTAGCTAGATCGTTCACCATTTTCATTAATTTAAGTGTGAACCATTGCTATAGTTCTTAAAAAAGTCTAATATGCTGAGGAGTTTAGGGCTAAAATAATAATAAATTAATAATAAATTAAATTGGAAGCTTTTTATTATTTAGCCATTGTTGTTAATGTTTGGCTGAATTTTTTATTCACTGTATATATTGTTGTGGGCTTTTTTCAGTTCTGTTCGAGTCCTTGAAATCATGTTATGCAGATGTAACAGACATTATTAATGTTTCTTGCAGCCATATGTGATTTTTGTATTTGTTTTATATTTAAGTGGATCTATACACATTGCTGCAATTATTAGCCTATACTTTGAGGACAGTGATATTTATTGTTTATGCTATTAGCCATGTTGATGGTCAGTATCACTTTCATCTGGCTTTTGGAATAACTAATATTTGAATGAGCTTCTAAATATATGACTGGGTAATGATCTTAGAGTGTGTGGTATTAATATGTAGACAGTAGACAAAAGCCATTTGAGGTCTATCTAGTTGGGGACGTGGTCTGTTGAATAGCATGATACTATATTTTGTGAGCAGGATTCCACAAAAATAGTGTGTAGATGGTGACACAGACAAGGTGGGTTGTTTTAGGATCAGTTAGAAGCCACTGTGCCTTTCAGACAGAGATACATTATTGTTCCATTGATTCAGAGAAAGAAAGAAATCAGCAAACAATTTAAATTTAATGTCTTGCTGTCTCTTAATATTTGAATGTAACAGAAGTGTAAATAATGGTAGTTTGTAATTTATTTTGGCTGAGGGTAGGTGTCTTCTTTTTAATTATGTATTGTCCAGGTTTAACAGATATTTTATAAATCTATAGCTGATTCTTAACTTATAGCTTTGATTGTTTTTGTAGTGTGAGGACAGAAAAAAACTCTTGATAGGATAATGAAACTCTCTGGCCTGTTGTTGGGTTGCATTTGCGCTGCCTACATCTCAGTCATTCTTGACCACAATGTCCTATCTGCAATAAATTGGCAGAATGTACCACACCTAAGTGAGAGAATGGATGCACAAACTATAATAGATTTGTGTCTAGTAATGTTTGTAATGTCTTGGATTACAAGGCATCATGGGTTATTTTAGAATCATATGATTTTTACAGTATTGCCTTTCATCATGGTACAATGAGTTTTTGAGAGTTAAAATGAGTTATGGACCTTATAAGGTGTGACATCTGACAGCATACTTCTCCACCTCTTAGTGTAAGAAATCTGGACAAAGCCATAAATAGGGACAAAGGCCCAAAAATAGGGACACTTTTTAATTATTGCTCTTACAAACATAGGAAGTTGATAGCATAACAAGTTTTGCATTAACATGCATTTTCTGAAGGGTATAAAGTTTAAAACTCAAATGTCTGTCATTATTTTCTGACTTTAACCCTCAATGATTTGCCAGAAAACCACAAGTTTATGAGAAAGAGACCAAAAGTATGAGGCAAAAATCTGGACATTCTGCAAAAATCTGTACAGTTGAGATGTATGTCTGAGAGGTATGGTGGGTTGCAGATACTACTGAAAACATAATGATGTTTTGCACTTGTGAGCAGCAAATCTCTCAGCTAATAAAAAAGGCCAACTTTAAAAAAGACACATTTCTCTAAGGCATGACTTAATTCTGTTTTGCTCTCTGATTACTAGTTCTGTCATTTTATTGTCCAAAAACTGTAATCTTGAAATTGAACAAACAGAAATTTGGAAACAGTTAATACTCCCTATTGTTCATATCTTCAGGTGTATTTCATTTTTTCTTTGTTTGCATTAAAGGTGTAGCAGCAGGTGAGACAAAGAGCTGCATAAAGAAGAAAAACATGAGACCAAAGAAACAAGGCAATCAGCAATATAGAGTCACAAAGGCACAACTTACAATATGGAGTTAGGGGAGTAACTCTTTACCATACATAGCGTTAAGTACTTAGATTAGGCTACTGATAAACTTGGTGTATGAATCAGGTGACTGTGTTGTACAATTATGGGTGGAATGAGACATTTGCTACCATAACCTTGGCTTTATGTATGATTCTGGAGTGATGAATATTCACATCTGCACTCAGAAAAGTCCCAGAATTCTGCTAGAAGGCATTTAAGTAATCAAGCAAGTAGGAGTTAGCAGAGAAAGAATGCAGCATAGGAAAGTCAAGAGGACAGGGATTTTCTTGTTATCAGACCAAAGTAAACTTCATAAAAATTAGCTTTGAATCAGTACTACATCTATGGGAATGACTTTTTAATTTCCATGTTGCCTGATGGGTACCTTTCTCAAGACAGGCACAGATGAATTATTTACAATTTCTGGCTAGATTGTGTATGTTAAATTATTTTACTGTATGTAGGATTATTTACTTTCTTTTTTCTTATGAAAGAATCGAGTAAATCTGACTGACTGAATATTACTGTGTGACTTTTATTGCAAGAAAGGCAGCATCTGTCGTAGTGAAATGTAGACTTAAGGGGTGTTTGGTGATAGTTTATCTCACTGATGCTTTATGAAACTAATGGATTAAAGGCAATTCAACTTGAGAGATTTAATGTCAAGGGAATCATTTTCAGTTTTCACTATTTATCATGATGATGTAGGGGTTTGTTTAGCGGGTCTAGTAATTTTGTGTCTCTGTTTTGTTCTTTCTTTCTGTCAAAATGACATTGAGTAATAATGTAATTTTATTATAGACTTCTAATTACAGTTGTGTGTCAGGGAACTGCTTTTCCCATCTCGCATTTACTTATAGTTATTGCCAAATAATACCTCATATATGTTATTTAGTGGTGCCTGGCTTGTTTTTGATACACTAATGACTGGCACTCTCATATGCAATGACAAATACAAGTGAACCAGATTCTGTCCTGGGAGATCATGACTGTAAATCCAGGATTTCACCATTTCTGGAGCTGTAGCAATTTAGAAGTTGGTACATTCCAGCACTGATGATATCAAAAGATTAAAAAAAATACTTTACAGTATTAGCTATCATTGTTAATGGGTGCAAGAAGCTTATTCAGTATTTTTTTTTCTGGTTGACTACTCTTTGCAGTTAAGGATTTATGACGCTTGTGATTACACTTACATTAGTGACAAGTGTACAAAGGATTAGTCCACATAAAATCACTTTAGCTAGCAGATCTGGAAGACTCAATCTTCCTTTGATGCCTTTTCTATGGATGAATAAAAGTTACTTGCCAAAGTTTCAAGTAGTTTATTCAGTTTAGTAGTAGATGGACCACACTTACAAGAGTGGGGATCACAAAACAGATAGTGTTTCATTAGGGAACTATAATATTGCCCTGTTGTGACAGAAACTGTAGCAAGCATGACTCGGCTGATGTGGCTTCAGCCTAATTAACTTGGAATGGTAAAAGAATAATGTGCCCAACAAGACAACACTCATATGCTGACAGTAATACAGCTGTGACATGGTGACGGAGATGTGCCACCAGCATGATGACTCACCATACTCATGTGGAAGCAGTGGCAGTTTGGTGACTGCATTAGTACTGACACTGACATGTTCAGTTGTCCATTGGAAGGATAGGTTTTAGTGGCATATCTGCAAGCAGATTAATTGTAATCAGTACATAACTAGAAAGTCTCCTGCTGTCCTTGGTACTTACTGTAGATAACATAGCAGAACAGCAATTAGTATAACATATACCATCTAACAGTGCCTTTTGATGAGTAAACAACACTGTGGTCACTCAGGCAAACTTATGCCAACAAGCTGACTCACTGTTCATACCTGGACTAAGGTGGTGAATCTTTCCTTGTCTTCTGGAGGGCTACCTCTGGAGCCAGGATATTCCCAGTCCAGATCCAAGCCATCAAAGTTATAGTTCCGAAGGAAAGAAAGCACAGACTTTATGAATGTCTGTCGGTTTTCTGGAGTAGAAACCATAATAGTGAACCTGAAAAAAAATAATAATAACAATAAGAACAACATATGTATTTTAGAGGTATGGTCATGTCTACAAATGAATAATACAACTGATAAAGCATGTAGTACTTACCTCTCAGTCCCAAAGTTCCATCCACCAACTGCTAGCGATGTTTTTATATTTGCATTCCTGTTTAAAGTAAACATAAATAATGATTCAATAATACTTTATATTTTATGTACTAGGAGCAGATTTCACAGGGAAGCAAACAAGTGTTTTCTTGACTCCTACCCAAAAGAAAAAAGGTATTATAAATTCAGCTTCTTTCTTAAGAATGCATCTCTTCAATAGCAGAGTCATCAATGCAGTATAAGTACCAATATTGTTTGTGTGTCGTTGTTAGTGTCTTTTAAATAGACTGTTGCAGCACTAAAGTATACACATAAATCAGGGATGATGTCAGAGTATCAATTATTAATTTTCAATCACTTTGCAGTGCCATTAACACCACAAATCATACTATACATTAAATGCACATAGTTTCTGTGCATCAATGCCTGCATATGGGTGATGCTTGGGAAGAGAATGACAGCAATGAACAGGAGGAAGTGCTTTTCCATCCCTGTGATGCTCAGCTGAAATGTCAATCTCCTTGGCAAGCTAGCACTCTCTAGGCATTCCATCTGTAGAAGCTGAACGTTAAGATCTTCACCTGTACCAAGATAACAATCCTGTAGTTGGGCTCTGTCAACTCCTATCCCCACCAAGGAAGCTGTGAGCCTGCACATCCATCTTTGACCAACTCCTCCAGTACCTAGGCTGGGCCAAAATTTCTACACTGCTGAGCTGATAGGTTTGGCAATTATCTTTTACTGTATGCCTCTTGTATTTTTACAAGCTTCCACAATCAGTGGGTACTTCCTAAACATCTTAACACCCAAGCACTTCTTTTCCTGCACTGCTGCCCTTTATCCAGGATAGTCTGTTCTTCTGTATGGTGTCTCCTGTACTGTTCTTCATGTGGTTCATTGTAACGTAGATCAAAGGTTATAATGATCACTAATGCACAATTAAAAAAATGTGAATGGGAAGTGATACTATAGGTTTATAGGGTCAGACTAGGTTAACTAGTCATAAGACTATTTTCAGCCTAATCCTGACCACCCAACTCATCAAGCTGCCTCCTGCCTCAATGATGGACACATAATAGACCTGGGGAGAATTTATGAGTGCATATCCAGCTGTCTACATTAGTTTTAATGAGGCTAGACTCCTACTTTATTTAATATCCAAGGGAAGTTTATTCCATTGAAGAGGAACATGCTCCGATATTAACCGGTGACAACAAAGTGTCCTACTAATTTGTATATGGAGATTCAGTCAATTTGTGTATGTGTTTGAGGAACCATTAATTTTGATATGATATAAAAAGCTGAAGAAGATTAGAGCCTTTTGTGGCATGAAAGGCCAAGTATATGTTACTGTGGAAAAGTTTACAGGAAATAGAATACAGACAAAGGGTGACCAAATTGTTAGACTAACTAAGGTAGATGAGGCCTGAGGCTTCTCTGGTTTGCAGCCTTTGGGGTCTCTGCATTTGAGAGCTGTTTCTAGTGCTTCTTTTATTGCCCCCCCACCTATACTAAAATTATATTTAGTCACTTCAAGAAATTGTGACTATCTTCGTAAATACTCCCTCCACTAGGGGACACTACAGATGAAGTAGTTCTCCTTCCCCTGAGAAGGAGTATGTTGAAAGCTCCTTCATGCTCTTGGCCAGCAGCTCTGACTTATCCACAGACCAGAGTTACTAGCACTGAAGATGGAAATCCAAGCCTTGTGTTAGAAGTACGGCCCTATCTCATCTTTCTTCACAATTTCCACTTAAAGGTGCATTTGTTATAACTCTTCTTACTTCTGTCATTGTCAGTCCAGTCATCTTGTTACACAAACTTCCTTCTTCTCATTGTTTCATGGATTCTTATTGGGCTATTAACTCTAAAGAATCTTTAGAAGCCAAGCCAAAGCATCCCCATGAAGGTTTTTTTAGCTCTTGTAATGTAATGTTACCCTTTTCCATAAGGGACAAATGTGCTACTCCATAATTAAATGTGTGGTTTCTTATCCATTCATCCAGATTATATTTAAATGGAGTAAGAGAGCTACTTTGTTCTATGCATATCTACTCCTCTAATATGTTTTATTTATGTTGCAGGAGAGATTAAGCTCTCTATCTTGTGGATGTGGAGTAGGTCTAAGAGGATAGGATCTGTTGAGGCTTTGTATGTGAAGTAGAGGTCTGTGTGATATGGAGAATAGGAATAAGGTTTGAGATGATCAGTGTAATTCTTATGATTTAAACCTGTGATTTTCATGGCGAGAAAATGCTGTGGGCATTAAAGTGATGTCAAGCATTTGGAGAGGTAAATGCCAAAAGGAGCATTATAGTTATTGATCAGCCTAATAAGTGCCGATTAAAGTACAATGATTAAATCTCTGGATATCCCTAATTAATAAACTGTGCAATGATAAAAATACTCTCTTACAATAGTGGATACATGAACATAGAGCAACTCACTTTCTATATAGGTTCCCAGGTAACTAACTACTGGATCAACTTTTCAGGGAATTGTTGTCAGTGTGATAGTTGCAGGGATGTTGTGTTTGCTGAAGGATACTATTATTCATTTTTTGGCATTTAGTTTTAGTCCATGGTTTTGATTCCAGCTAATTGCATGGGAAAGGCCCTCCTGGGGGATCATGGTGTCCTCTGGAGAGTTAATAATGGCTGCTAGTATGACCTGATAAGCCGTAAGCCTTTAACATTGGCTTTGATCTCTGAGAAGTACATGACAAAGAGGTGTGGCCCAAGGACAGAGCCCTGGGGTACACCACTAGTGAAAGGTCTTTTGAAGGAGAGGAAGCTGCCCACCCTAATTGCCTGGGTTCTATGT
This sequence comes from Protopterus annectens, assembly GCF_019279795.1. NCBI lineage: Eukaryota > Metazoa > Chordata > Ceratodontiformes > Protopteridae > Protopterus > Protopterus annectens. The sequence continues at coordinate 1,293,607,918 of NC_056733.1, read as the reverse complement.
GTGAGCTAGTTTGATGTCTATGGAGTTACAGAGGGATTGACATTTAGCTGGGAGAGTTTATTAACAATATCTGAGCATAGAACTGAGCATGGAATACTACTACTGAAAGCCTTAAAAAGATCTGCATATGCAATGTGTACTGATTTTCCCTCACCCATTGCTTCAGAAGAAGAAGTTAACCAGGTTGAGTAGGCAGGACCTGCTTGTAACAAAACCAAACTGCCTTGGGTCAAGCGTTTGTAGGTTATCTATGTCCTTGTTTATTAATTCCATAAGGATCCTTTCTATAGCCTTACAGATGAGGCTTATCACAAATACGGGTCAATAATTACCTGGGTCAATTGATGCCTCACACTTGTGCAGGAGGATAACTGCTGCTGTCCTTAATTTCTGGGGCACACAGCCTGTTTGGAGGATAGTATTGAATAATTTGTATAAGGGGTTGACAGGCCCTGTTGCAGGCTTTCTGGTATGTTATCTGGCACCATATAAGCAGTGCTTGTGGCTTTGGATGATGCATTGGAGACTGATTCTTGGGAGATGAGGGGACAGAGTACATGTCAGTATGTGATTTGGGAATTTTTGGGGGGGCTAAAGTTTGACCTAAATGTATCTGCTAGTAAATTGTCCATGTCCTTTCATTAACTATTAATTTGGGCATTGTTTTTGAGGTTTCTAACATAGTTAAGGAAGGCTTTGTGGTTACTTTTAACCTGGGTGGCTATTTTTACCTCATGTCTGACTTTGGTTGATTTGATCAAAAATGGAGTTCCTTGCTAAGTTTAGCAAGATCGTTTCTGGCATGTTAACAGTTGCATTTATTTTTAAGTGCAGTGATTGTTTTTTTCCTGTTGTGGAGCCTGTTGAGGCTCTGTATGCCATATATTTTTTTTATTTTTATTTGTATTTGCTTCATTGTGGAACAAATGCAATAATACAGCTATTTATATGGCAGCAGAATTTGTAAGTAAAGAATTCAGCATATTCAGTGGGGTATCAGGTTGGGGGGATACTGAATTTAGCAGTTTATCACTCAGTTTAAGCAAACTATCCTTAGGGTAATCTCTGAATACTGCATTATTGAAAGGTGCCCCTGGCTTTAGTCTTATAGTAAATGTGACTGATTTATGGTTAGATTTGACTAAGGAGGTAGGGAGTTACAACTGGTATGGAACAGTGCTGTCCCATGTTGGTAAGGACCAAGTCAACGATTTTATTGTCCGTAGTTGTAATGTGTATTAAGTGGTCTACAGTGTTTCCATTAGTGAAATCTAAAAATGTCTGGGCAAACATATTGGGGAATGTATTAATTTCCCAGTTGATAAAGGGATAGTTGAAATATCCTAGGCGAAAGGTATAGACCAGTGGGGACATAGGGGGAATCCTATAGTTGGCTATGATATGATATAGAGTGTTATTAAAGGTAAGCTGGACATGAAGGACTTCCAGGTCATTATCTTGTCTAATGAGTCTAGAGGTGGCATGTTGTTTAACAAATAGTGGTGGACCCAAATGTGTGATAAGCATTGAACCCTTGCACTGATGGGATGCTGTCTATGGGCTTGAACCAAGTCTCTGTGACAATGCATATATTCCAGGGTGAAGAGTGCCTGTAAGGAGTGGAGTTTTCTGTTATGGTTCCTAACGTTGAGCATCAAAACCTTTATGTTATTTGGATTCTGTTTTGTTATGCTGGATGGGTTGGGAGACTGACATTGGCTAAAAAGGCACTATGAGGGTGGGCAAGAATTTGGCCAATATACAAAAGCCTGGTGGGGGTGCAGGCTAACTCTGATGAAGTAGTTTGGGCTGTGAATCATCTCCTCACAGGCTGATGCATATATTGGATCTCCCCTGAATGACACCAAAAGCTAAGCCAATTGTTGACATCCATAGTCTTTTGTTTATATTGCAGTATCATGCTTGGTGATGGTAGAATGATGCTCAAGGCTTGGTTCACACCTGCCTCTGTTACATATTCTGAGAGCCCCATCATGTCTCTCTTCTTGTTGTTCAGAGAGGTATCTCTCAATTCCTTTACTCCCATATATAGAATGACTGTGTCAAGTGTGTACTTGTGCTGCAAGGACGTGAATGCATGTCTGATGTGTTGAATCCTGACTCCTGACAGGCAACTGACAGTAACCCTCTTTTTTTCACAGACCAATGATTGGTGCATCACTGTATCTCACTATCGAGTCACCAATGACTAAGATGTCAGATGGTGTTGAGGTTTGCCTTATGGGTTTTTGAATTGTGACACCATGAGCCTTAGATGCATGTTTCATGATATGTGCTGCCTGAGTTGAGTTTTGTGAGGTTGCTGAGGGTACTTGTTTCTTGGGCTACATGTAGGAACCCTTTGATGTTTAGGTGGGTCACTTTAAAGAGCCTTAGCATAAGTAGATCTATGTGCTTGGTCTGTATCGACTGAAATAAGTATATTGTGGTGTTGTTTGTTGCTTATAGCCTGTTAGATAAATGAGGTGATCTTATGTGAGAGCTTTGCCTGCAGAATCATTGTATAACTATATCTCTCACACATTCATTTGGTGCATTTAAGTAGCTGGTGGTTGTCTGTAAACATGGGACAGCTCCTACATTGTCTGAGGATGCCCATCTCAAACAAGCCGAATGTAGAGACAGTTGGAAAGTGCATGTCCATGGTTCAGTTGCTAACTGTTGTGGGCTGCAGTGGGTGTGGTCTCAATGAGGTTTAGAGCAGGTTTTTTAAAGTTCTGTCTGAGTAAAAATGATTCACCAATAGCAAATAGCACAATTCAAGGATCTATAAACAACTGGTGGCCTAGAAAAGGCTTTCTTCTCCCTCTATTCTCACTAGAGTTTAAAATAAAGTAATCCTGACATTGATCTGAGTAAATGAATATATACTAGAGGAAGGGTACTAAATGTGTGCCAATTAAGTGAATTTGTAGGCAGGATCTATAACAAGCATGAGTGGCTTTTAAAATAAATATTGAAAAAAGATAAACCTTTAGGTAGTGCAATGCACAGTAAGCAGGAAGGGAGAGAAGAAGAAAGGTAACTTGAACTTTAGTAGGCTAACGGGAGGAACATTCTAGTTTTGTCTATTAGTTTTCAGCACTATAAGCAGATGAGATGAGACTGGGAGGAATTTCCAGAGATAAATTATAGTAATAGATGTTAACTCAAGATCAGTACTGTTTGGCTGTGTGGGAGCTGGGTATTATGGATTTATGGAATAAAATGGGAGGGAAAACAGCACTTAAATAGATTATACAACTGACATGTTAGTGCTTACTGTCAATAACAATCATGATAGATATTCACATTTTTTCTCTTTATTTATTCCTTAATAAGCCACTGCAGCTTTTATCAGTTCCTGCCAGCCTTACATCTGACTTGTTACCATGCTTCCCAGGAGCCTACAGAGTTCTTCCTTTTGTGTTAATCAGGATTCCCTTATTGGCTGCCATCCTTACCAGTTTCTATAGAAACTACAAGCACACTATGGCATGATGTCATGTGTCAGTGGCATATACAACTGTACACCCACAGTTTTGCAGGAAACAAGGTCAGAAATGTTACCTTTCTTGTTAGAAATCTCCTCACTTGCTTGAATACATTTTTAACAGCATTTATCCTTGAGGAGTCATATTCTATTTCAGGACAAGAAGGCCTCCTGTTATAGCTCTTGCCCTCTTTGCATATCCCCTTATCTGTTCCTTAACTTGTTTTCACCTTACCGGATCACATGACCAGTATGCCATAGCCACCCACAAGACCTGCCCTGTCTCCACAACCAGCCTTACTTCTATGGCCATATTCTGTCCCCTCCACATTATCTGTCTTCTACATCACAGACCAATCCACCAGGAAGCCCACCATTAGGTTTGCTCCCCGTCTTTACTCTACATCTGGGATGCATTTCACAACATATTTATATACAGTCATCTATTTTTTACATATTTCTATGTTTACTGCATTTTGTTAAGCAAGCAGATCATATTGTATCTCTAGATGTTTTTGAGCGGGGGCATTTAGAAATAATCTGGACAGTACACCAAGGGAAATCTATTGTGCTTTTCAGCAGTATTTAACATAAGACCTTTAACAGTCTGATAAATCACTAATAGATGAAGCAAATGGAATACTGGATTAATTTCTTATCCAGTAAACATCCTCCTATCTCTTGTCTCATCTAACCATGATATATATTAGATGCAGGCATGAACACTTCAATGACGCAAAACTATTTTATTAACCATAATTATGTTATTGCACAGCATTACTCTCCTCTTCCACAATGTCTTTTTTTCTTATTTGCTATTCTATTATTCTTTCTCACACTTTCTTCTCTAGTGGTCCACACCCCTACCAGTAATGTTTTATCTTCCTCTCATCATTTTAGTTTGAAAGGATTTTGTTTTAATATGTTGCTATAGTCCATCTTTTATTTCCTCCACTCCATGATGCTGACCATCATCTGCCACCAGTTCTTGTCCTCATTCACAAGACTGCTTTAGCATCTCCTAGATCAACTCAATCCACATCTAAGGTCAGTGAGGAGGTCATCGTACTGCTGCTTGAGGAGTAGTTATACCTTAAGTCACTCCCCCTTTTTCCCGTGGCTGCCTTGCGAACTCCACTATGTAAAGCGAATGCACACTTCTGCACATATGAAACCTTTCAACAAAGCAACACACTACTTGCAGTGCAGAACTCAGCTTTTTCTTCATGCTGCCATTGCAGCAAGCCAGGCTGCCTTCTCCCAGGATACATGAGTCTGTGTTGGCCTTTTACTCCCATTCTTCCCCATCTTGTCCCTCAAGTGCCCATGCTGCTGGTTGAACATGGATTACCTACAGCAGAGTCAGCGCTTTATCCCTCTGTGCCATAAGGCTGAGGCAAGCTATAGTCCATCTTTGACCATGGATTTCTCTTCTTTACTTAGATGCAGTATATAGCCCATACTAATCCCATATACTTCTACAGCCCCAATCAGAGGTTTATGTGGATAGGTCGAATAAAAGTTTGAGTACTAGTTACTTTTTATCATGTGGCCCTTAATCTGAGTTCCTCAGCTTCTGCTTATAAAGTGCATGTGCATATCAAGTACTTAATGTGGTACTTAATCGGGCAAATGTTTTCTACTGCAGGCTATGAAATGAGATGTATTCTTCATGGGCCCACCTGTTAACGTGGTAATAAAAAATACCTTGTATCTCTATCATTGCATCGATTTATCACCCACACATTATATTCCATATACTATCCGGTGATACTAGCAATACTTCTCGGAAGCCCAATGAGCCCCTCAACCTTTCTGTAAAATGTCCCTACCTTGTTTGCTTATATCCACTGTCTACTATACAAGATCATTTGACCCTATGTAAAAATGACAAAAAGTGTGAGGGGCTGCAATAACTGGGTCACATATAATACATCAATGGTCAGCTCCAGTACAGCCTCCACATTTTTATTCCCCCTACTGCCCAGCTAATCTTTCTTTTAATAGCATGACCAAATATTAATTCACCACTATTCAAACAGTACTTCTTCTTTCTGCTTTTCCCGGTTAGGGGTCACCACAGCAGAACTCCGGTCCGCTAATGATTGGCAGTAGATTTTTACGTACTGGCTTGCCGGGCCTAATGCACAACCTTCAACGAAGGAATGCCCATTCACGCATGTCGCTACACAGAAGACACTCTAACTGAGAATCAAACAAGCAATGTCTAACTGTGAGGCGACAACGCTACCGCAGCACCACCACCGCAGCAGCTTATTCAAACAGTACTTGTGCCCTTAAATTCTCATTGGCATTTCCCCAGTATTTTCTCCAAGTGCTCTATACAGGTAAATTTGATTGCAAGATTAATGTCTCATTCTTTATGAGAAGAATCACTATGGCCAGAAACTGAAATGAAGTGTGTGTGTGTGTGTGTGTGTGTGTGTGTGTGTGTGTGTGTGTGTGTGTGTGTGTGTGTGTGTGTGTGTGTGTATACAGATATAGAGATAGATAGATAAGATATAGAAGCACTGGGGTGTTTCAAGTGTCCTTTGTGATAAAAGAAAAAAAAAAATATCCGGTGGTCAATTGTGGATTTGTTATATGTAGATATACCTTTTCTAAGATATCCTAATGTTCTACACTATTCCAATTTCGCAGTAGCACTGAAAGTAGTTATCCCTATTTATTTTTCATTTCATTTTTTTTTTCAGGAAAATTTTGTGAGCATTACAAAAGATGTTTGGGAGGGCATTGATGCCTTTGTAATTCCAGACATACAGGTACACTTATAAATAATATTACTTGCGGTGTAAGGATGTCTGTGCTTCACTGGCAGTAGTGGCATATTTCTCTTTCTTAAACTAATTAAACTTAATAAATCTTTTTGCAGTAGTCATATTTTACTACTGTTAACTGCATTCCCTGTTTTGGAACCTATGTTTTGTGTTTTAGTGTCTATTTATTGTAATCACAAGTGGCACGATAGAGCAATGAGCAGCACTGTCACCAAACAGCAGGAGGTTCTCCAGTTTGGTTCTCCACTGAGGTGTCATCTATACAGTGCATGAGTGGCCCCTTTGTGTTTCCACGAGTCTTTTTTGGGTACTACAGCTACCTAATACATTCCAAAGATTTGTGTTTGTGTGTGTGTGTGTGTGTGTGTGTGTGTGTGTGTGTGTGTGTGTGTGTGTGTGTGTGTGTGTGTACGTGTGTGAGTTTGTGAGAGAGTTCATCTGTATGTATGTGTGGGTAGGTGTTTGCATAATGCACAAAAATGGCTTGCCAATCTTCTTCCATTTCTTGTTTGCTTAGAAAACTAGTAGGTGGCAGGTACCCATGGATTTATGAGAGAAAGTTACAACTCAGTAGCATTGGATAGAGTTGCAGTAATTATGAACTGCCTATAATTACTTAATATAGATTACAGATCAATACAAGGTACATTCTTTACTTCATAACCATGTATACTCTCTAAGGTCATTACAATAAAATTTGTTTTATGGAACATCTTTGTATAGTTTCATGTTTTTAACTGTTACCATTTGGTACTGGCATATTTTTAATTTGAACACAGTTGTAATCTGCTGATGGCTGGGAATTGTACTGAAATAAAAGCCTTGCCATGCCATACCTGAAAAGAAATAATGGGACCTTTTAAGGAGAACACCATCAACAACAAGCCTTAATCTGACAGAAAATAGATTTCACTGTTGACTTACTTGTTCTTGATAGCATTGAATGATGCATAAAGGGTCTCATCATTCCATTCATAGGTGGTGATTTCATTATTGTCATTTATCACAGCAAATGCGTAGATCAGATTGGTGCAGAGGCAGGGGTCCACATTATCAGGAAAATACTTGGCTGGGTCTGGCCTGTACTGAGCCCAGTTAGTAAAGTAGCAGACCATCTTATAGGCTGAACCTGGAAGTAAAAAATGTAAAAGTTAGCTGGTTTCATTGGTAAATTTTATATACATTTGTTAGAATTCAGTGATATTACAGACTTGGTGTCACAAGAGTTCTTCATGATTATCATATTTTAATGAACTGCATTAACCAAACATAGAAATAATATCACATTAAAAAAAAAAATATATATATATATATATATATATATATATATATATATATATATATATATATACATTTCTTTATTGAAACTTACCCATTTGTAAATACAGCAAAAAGGCCAGACCTACAGGTAAAAGAAAAAAATGAAAATGTTGTCAGAGAAATAAAACTATTTATAAAAGATATACTATACTTGAAAACAATGTCAATAATTGTTAGTTTTCCAGAAGGAGAAAACATTTTTATAATAAAGAAGTCTGCCTGTAAATTCACATTTCAGTACTCTTCAGAGCTGTGTATTCCTTGCTATGATTCTGCATACAGTGGACAGACTACTTAGCAGTGTGTCATCTTCTGATGCTACTTGCTTTAGCAGATACTTTAACACAACTATTAAATACCTGGATTCAGATCCAGTCTGCTTTCGCAGAAGAAATCGCCAGTGGAAGTGACCATACCTGTGTTCTGATCTGGCCTTCAGATTATCCTAATTTGTGTGATGTGTGCTTGAGCTGATTGAGGTCTTCAGGAGAGTTTAGGATTTGTAGGCTATGCAGATGGAAAGGTAAAATGGAAGCATAGCTACTCAAGAGGCTAGCTATCACAGTAAGGTAAAATTCACAGATCGTATATCTTACTCCATCAACTTAAGAGTATGTTGATATGCTTTTTCTCATTTTTTTTTCGATCAGCTTTTGAGTATGCTGGTACATTTGTGCAATTCAAAATGCAGTGGGATAGGTTTAGAGAGTATGAAAACATGTTTCATACTTAGTAAATGCTTAACTCTTTAAACACTAGTGGTACAAACAGGAGAACGAAAACTAAGCTAATACTGACCTGGACCAGAAACTCATAAATAGCTAGTGGAGTAAAGAATTTGCAGTCCCTGTGAGCAGCGAGGAAGAAAGGAATCTGGAATTTGTTATAATGTTTTAGATGTTTCAAGGCTGACTTCAAGCTTTTGTTGGTATCTATATCACTAGTAACAATGGTAGATTATAATAGGGGTGATTCAGGTAACCATCAAGGGCTCACAGCTCTGAAAGGGGGCCCATGGCTGGACACCTACAGTAGTGCCACCCTTGTCTTCTGAGTTTTGTTACATCCAGCACAACTAATTCCTTTTAGCTTATGTGCTATATGTAACAGTCACTGACATTATAACAAGAATATTTTTTCTTATTGTTTAGGTTGTTACCTAATACATGGCTAAATCTGTTAGCATGGGTGGCTGAAATCATTGAGAAGTGATCTTCAGTCTAGGTACAGTGGCACTGTTAGCAACACTACTGGGATTCATTATAGCAAGAGTTAGACATGCAAAATACATTTACTATCAGTCGAGTGAAAATAGGAGTGAGATGTAGTTTTATGTACAGAATGAGAGTGAACACGAGTATAACTAAAAGAAAGAAAACAGTTATAAGAAAACAAAAACAAAAAAAATTAAATGAAACAAACAATGAAAATCTTGGGAATTGTACAAATCATGAGAGAGTATAACAAGCTGAAAAAACTTTAAAAAAGATGTATGGCTAAAAAGAGGAAGAAAAATCCATGGTATCCTTCGAAGTCTTAGAAAACCCAGTATGCAACCTGCACAGGGACAAAAACAAACCAAGTAATAACTAATGGAAAGTTCCAGCTGCTGTGTTTTGCAAAATTACTGCTTTTTAGCATCATGCTTTCATGCTTTTTTACGGTATGATGGTGCAGCTGGGTCATCCTGACAGAATTCATACCTGCTATGGAGGTGCGTCTGCATTTATAAAGGAATAACCAGTTACCCCACTGTCCAGGATTCCCTGTGAATCTATTTAAATGTAAGTTTCATTATCTTATGATGTAACTGCTTTCAGGCTTTTCTTTGATCTCGTATAAACAGAGATCTTCAATATACTTTGGCCATAGTGAACTGGGTCTCATGTAGGCTGTTAACAAATCCAAAATTATTATCTGAAAGACCATTATTGCAACAGATGATGACACTAGCCCTACAGGTTTATCTGAAATAAAGCACTGCTTTGAATCCTGCACTGTCACAGTTCATTTCTTGTGCATCTCACTAAGACAAAAATAGATAAAAGCTCCTGATTTTTCCTTAAATGCAAACAATCTAGTCTAGTGGACCTTTTTCATGCATTCAAAACAAATGCATACAATCTCTTTACATAAACAAGACTGTCAAGAATTAAAGGTTAGTCATTAATAACTGAACATACCTGCCCATAAAAACAGTTTTCCCATTGTGATTTCTGTATGCTGTCAATCTAGTTGAAAACTTCTACCAAATTGCTGTCTTCACTCTTGCGTCTTTCTGATTTCTGTGGTTTGATTGACTATCCTTTTATAATCATGAAGTTCAGTCACATGAGTATGAAGAAAGTGTTTCTCAACTTCATGTGCTAAAAGACAGCACTATTAACACAACTTTGATTGCATAAACATGATGCTAACTAAACTTTTTTTTGTAATGTAATAGTGATTTGTAAGAACTGGCCAGGAAAAATAATAACATTAGTTAACCCCATGCTATTCATCCACTATGTGACTTTTGTCTTCTTGTAATTGATATCAAATACCTAACATATCTCTTAATCTGTTTCTTTAAATTGTGGCTGAAGCTTGGAAGGCTACAGATAAGCTTGTTATGTAGCAACTGTTGTATTCATGAGTTTTTCATTAATTCAATTCATTTATTTATAATGAGCTTACTTGGTATATCACACTGACCCAGAAACATTTCACAGGGACACCGAAAAGTAGGCGTAAACTCCACATGACCCCTTTGGTATGTACCTAACCAGGCATATCCAACAACTGGAATTCCCACAGAGGTTCCACACTAAAAGAATACAGGGCATAAGTGATATGTTCTATGCAGACTGCCTCAAGGTCCTATCTCTGCATTCTGTCCCTTTCACACTGTTGAGGGAAGATCTATGCCTCGCATACAAGACTTTGCCAGACCCCACATTGATGGAACTTTTGCATATCCACAAAACAAATAGCACCAGAATTACTTGTTCTGAAGACTTACACCTTGCCTGTGATATAAATAGGACCTGCTGGAGAGACAGTTATATATCCCAGAGACTACCCCTTCTCTGGTACAGGCTCCCTGTTCCTCCCTACCCCAATTCAAGTGTAACTTGGACAACTGGATGGGGAACAGGGAATATATCCATGGTTAGGCAACTGTGTCTCTAATGGGGACAGGCAGCCTGTAAATGGATCATTCCCTAGGCCCCTGTTTGTAAATGTTTTACATCCAAAGCCCCTGCTTATACTTATCAAGAGTATGAGTACTTGTCAGTGATTTGGGATGTATTGCTAAGCTTAAAAGGCCCTTGTGGTCATTAGCCTAGTAAACACCTATGAATCTATAACCCTATGAACATATGAACAACATACAGATATAATTTTAATGCGCTCAGCACCAAGTGCATATAAATCAGCTACTTAACACACACAGATTAAAAATACAGATACTTTACAAATGTAGACAGTTATACTAACAATATGCAATACTAAATGTGTTCATAACAGTAACTGGAATGTGGCATGGTACCAGGTTATAGATGACATTTACAACTTATTCTCATTCTGGTTTATTAAGTAACCATTCTTATTGTAGGGTAAATGTAGTTATGTTTTTAGGTTATGCCTATCTAGCAGCACTTATGTTTATATCAGAAGTGCTTTTAAAGCTTAGTTTATATTGTGATGCAAGTGCCCTGGCCCAGCAATCAAGGAGCCTCAATCCTCACCACTAACACCAGTGAGGGGCATCTCATATAGGAGGAAAGGATAACAAATACACACAGTAAAGTGCAATTTCCCTTAAGAGCACACAGAGGTCACAGTCAGTCTGGGGCTGGTCGCTCCCTCGCTCTCCAGGTCCCCAATAAGACTCTCCACTGGCACAGCTATAGGGTCCAGATCTCAGCCTAGTAGGCAAGCTAAAACCTCCAGCACCCTCTCTGTCCAACCAGTGCTTCATGTCCCTGCCTGGTAGCTAACACACACACACACACACACACACACACACACACACACACACACACACACACACACATATACACATGCACATAAGAGTTTATACAACCACACAGACACTCCTGGGAAAGGCTGACACAGGTCTCCAGCTGTGCCCCTTTTTCCCAGACTATATGGTAGTACAAGCTGCCACCACCCACTATTTATCAGCTACTCAAAGGCCCTTAAAAGGGTGTTCAATTATTACTGTGCAATATTATAATCCAATTGGTAGTATAGCCCAGGGCTAAAGCTATTGGAGTGGGTTTGTACAATTTTACCAAAGGCATGGAAGTACTCTAAAGAGCTTAAATTATCTCTACAAAAACAGCCTCAGTTGAAAGGGTTTAAAAATATCTAATAACAAATAGTCAAAACACAAGACAATACTTTTTACTACACAGTGCTAGTCAACAGTTCAGAGATTACAGAGAAATACTTAAAATAATTCAGTAGTACAGTTCTGACATCACAGAAAAATGCTTAGTCTAATATTTCTAGTTTCGAGCTATTTCTAAGATAAAACACAAATCTAAGATAAACTTACATACAGAGCAAGACAGTGCTGGTGAATTGGATGGTCAAGACAAAAATGCTTAATGCTCTCTGATTCTCTCTATTTTTAAAATCACATTCCTGGTTCACATTACATCATTCTTCACACTTGCTTGGGTTCCCAGGCTAACAGAAACTACATGTACATTCTTCACCTTTGGGTAGAAACCAGAGCAATAAAGGACATTTATGCATGCAAATTCTGGCCATTAACTCTGGCCTTAAAATAATAGGCAGGATGCCTCACTCTAGACTTACTGGCTCTGAGTTTTAACATCAAAGGGTCACAACATGCTTTACCTTGGTCAGTAGAGTGCCATGTTGTTACATTATTTTCCAGTTCCACATGTAACACTATGTTTACCATTTAAGACAACAGCCTGTGGTTTACATTGATATTTACAGATGACAAAATTATCTCCAAAATTCTATCTGGCTAGGCTGGCAGCCTTCACCCATCTTCACCCAGTCTTCATGTATGAGATTAAGTTTTAGTTACAGTAGGTAATTAAGTCCATAATTTAAAGACAGCAGCAGTAAATGTTTTATTATCTGCTCCTCTCTTTGTTCTATAAACAGCAACAGCAGTTGAAGTTTCAGTTGCCCCAGTTGATTCGCATGCAGTTAGTATGTCAAACAGATGTGTGCAAAAGATTTCCTGGACCTCTGTGGTAGTTCTAATATGCATCTCAGCATTAGTGTTGATCAAGGGTATAAATAAGGAATGTTGCATGAATATTCCTACTAATGGCTTCTGTAGCCCATCTGAAAAGTTTGTTATGATTGGAGGTAATTTTTAAAATACCCTGCTCCTAGACTGAAGATCACGCAACTCTAGTCTGCATTAAAATCTGTAGTAGTAATAAGGAAAATATAAGCATTGTGTGATTTATATAGCATTGATCTGCTGTACATTGTACCCTTGCAATAAAGACATAAGCCCCCTTTCCCTCCTATATTGCAGGCATATGGCCATTTTGGCATTACATATTCAGAAAAAAAGCTCAACACATAAAGTATACAGTGTAAATGACTGCACCCATGTGTTTATTATACCATTCAGTCAGATCCAATTGCACATTTTATTCTTTATTTATTTTACAATTGATTACCGGGAAAGTCCAAATAGACACAAGTCCTTTTTCAGCAGAGGCCCAGGGAGAAAAGCTCCATGATTATGAACAATAGTTGTTACAATAAATGGAAGCATTTAGCAAGAAATACAGTTGAACAATAATTGTTACAATAATGAAGACATTCATAAAAAGATACATAATTAATACTTGATCTTCAGTATTTAATGTGAGATGTGCACAAGACAAGATGTGCCAAGGAGAACTACTTTAAAATACCTCAGTACAAGCTGCAGGGCACTGGTGATGTTCTTCCCCATGTCTGTATTGCTTCTCTTTACACTTTTTATTCATCAAACAGTACACCCAAAGCACAATTCCTGAAGCACACTAGCTAAAGACTCACAACCTTTAGAAAGGCCAAAACACCCCCACCCACCACCTTGTTGAGGAATGGGTAATAACATATCTTCCCTCCTATTAACTGTACTGCATTAGCATTTTTGCTTCTTACAGCAACAGTGGTGGAATACCTCTTTCTCTAAGCATATCTTTCGGAGGCACTAACCTTAAGTGAGCCTCTGTATAATATAAATAAATCCTCATACCTTGGTGGGTTAATTGAACCCCATCTCTATGATATGACTTTCTCCATTTCACCCTGTTTTTTCCATGTGTCACATTTGCCTCCATATTTAACCACTGCTGAATCCATCAACCAGTTCAGATTTTTCCTCACCCTTTCTGCTGTCCAAACTGAAGCAGCCAGGTACCATATCAGCCATCCTACTGCCTCTGACTAAACTAGCTTCACCCCTGTCCCCTTCTCCTTAATAATTTGTAAATCTCTTCTGCTAGCTTTTTCTAGGTCCATCATGAGAACCTGGCATAAATCACCCCCCCACCACCACCATCAAAGAAAGTGCAGAAGTAATACATCTAGAGGTCTCTGCAGTTTTTTTTTGCTCCATCTCCACCAGCATTTGATACTCTCTCATGTCTGAGATTTTTCTTCAGTCGACTTGTTGTAACTTTTCCACTTAACAGGCTGCCTCTGATCTTTGCTGCAACCATCATTTCAGTACTTCGGAAGCAGGAGTGGCTTATTATCCATCTGCATCCTGCGAGCTGGTGTAGCAAACAAGCATTGTAAAACTAACTACTTATGCATTTTGGCTCTGAGCAAGTTTGGATAGCCAATGTTTGTTTAGAGACATGGGAAGCTAGAAGAGCAGAAGGGATGGTGGAAGTGAGCAGCTGATGCCAACTCACCTATCCTGTAGAGAGGTAGGTGGGCTGTGTCTCTGTAGTGATGATTCCTACAGGTGTGTGATGGGTGCAGACAGCAGTGTGCAGCAATATTTTCTTGAGTTATAAACATGCTGTGTTGGAAGACAGGGAGATTACCATATGTGGCTGCAGACATCAATCTCTATAGGAAAGCAGTCACTGTAGGAGTCACAAACAACCACTGGGAAGATATAGGCTGAGGATGAGATTTGGGCACACAACATTGGTGATGGTCCATTCTCACCATCTGATTCTCATCTTGAAAGATTCAAGGAATTATCTCAGACAAGGACTGGATGGGCTGGGGCTCAACTGATAAGGAATAAATGGGTCCAAAGGGTACTTAGAAGAGAGCTTGATGATCTGTGGGGCTAAATAAAAAGATAACTAAGTACTGAAATATGCCTTATAACCCTTCTGTCTCCTCTGCCCTAACCATTTTATGACTTCTGTTGAGATCTCTTCCCCCTGAACATGGAAGATAATACTAAATAAAGGCAATGGAACTTGCCTTAGCATCTAACCCCAGGAGCTCATTCATCTTGCTAAGCACTGTTGTCAGTAGATATTGTGCCAGTGATACACCTTTTTGTTTAGGAAAATATAACCCTGATGATCCCCACTGATTACGAGACAATGTTGCAGCCTGGTTTGATTCACTATTAGTTCCTTTTAAGAGGCTGCATTCTTATTCATTGTCTCTTGGCCTCCAAATATGTTCAGAAATTATATGCTGTCTTTCCCTGGACACATTTACATCACTGTAATCTTATATTACAGGCATTTTGGTTGGGTCACACCAACTCTGAAATTCTATATACCCCTCAGACAGCTGTCAGGAAGCACGGCCTGACCAGCAGTTTTGTAGTCATCATTACTTATTTGTTTGAAGTAACTTGGCCTGTAGGATACCTTTTGTACACCATTCAGAGATGTTGCTTACTCACTCCTTTAGCATGCTCTTGCATGAAATTACTGGCTAGTTTCCTTTCAGCCCAGGCATTATGAAACCAAGAGATTTACTGCTAAGTTTATGGCTGCCCTCTCCATGCTTTAAAGACGGCTAAAACAAAGGCTTTAAAATGAGCTGTTGGAATCAAACATTTTGCCTAACCCTCTTGCTCTTTCTACATTAATACATTTTTTTACCCTGACCAAATACTGACCAGCCACTACTTGTGCACCATTTAACCTGAGGAGGATGATTTGATTCTCTATTTGCTACCCTCCAAGGTTCCACAACAAAGATGAGGAGTCTACTTTGGTAATACCATTTAACACTTGTTTGTCATGCTCTGTGACTACTTTCCTCAGACTCTCTGCTCCTTGTAATATCCTCTGACAACCAATGGCCCTGTTGCATCTGTATACAGATTCTATTCTTGGCTAAACATTGTTTTTCAGCACTGGGCTACTACCATATTACATGTGTGAGACGTTCATAGGTACTTATTAGGTTATTGACCTGTGAGGATCTTAAGAAGCCTAGTCTTGCATCCTAAGTTAATTATTAGCCCTTATATTTTGCAATTTTCAAAGAAAGGATGAACAAGTATATGTTGTGGAAATTACATGTTTCACCTATATATGTGGGCTAGTGTTACTACACTCAGGTAAATTTGTGGACACCCATCCATTCATCCAAATTAAATTTGGATAGCATAAGAAAAGTACTCTGCTTTATGTGGAGTGGAAGATGGTTCCATAGGAGTGGTATGCCTGTCATATATACCTATTCCTCCAGCATGTTCTATTAATTTTGCAAAAAAAGATTTAAGTCCCTTGATTGAGTGGTTATAACACCACTGGACTTGTGAAAATGTAATAGGTCTGAGAAAATAGTGTCTGTTGAAGCTCTATACACAAGGCTGTGATTGCCTCTCAGTAACCTGCATAGTACAGAGTAGAGAGACAAGACTGAGATGGTTAGCATAATTTTTATGATTCAGGCCTCTGATTATTTTTTTAAGTGAGAAAGCATTGTGATCATTCCATTTGTGACAAGTGTTTAGACAGGTACATACTAAAAAGGGCATTGAATTCAAGGACTGGGCTAATGAGTGAGAAGCACAGTGGAACAGTTACATCCCTGGATCTGGATGCCATACTATTAGATATAAGCTGTGCAATGAAAACGGACTTCCTTTTAATAGTGGATACATGGTAATCATAGTATAGTGGTGACACAGATTCCCAGATATCTAACTACGCAATCAATTTTCTCTGGGGAGGGTGGTGTTGTCAAAGTGACAGTTACAACAGGAGTTATGCTTCTGAAGTTTATGATTATATATATCTTGGCCTTATGTTTTTGTCCATGTTTTTGACACTGTTTGTTTGGAATAAGCACTCTTGTGGGATCCTGATTGCTTTGGGGGAGTTAACAATGGCAGCAAGTTTGCAGTAATCTGCAGCTTGGTGAGCCACAAACCCTTAATATTAGCTTTGACCTCAGAGAAGTAAATTCTTCATCATATCATCAGCTTATATAATCAGCTTCATCATCCTTTCTGACTTTAATGTTATGATGCTGTCACAGACCCCACCTATTTTTATTGGTAGCCTCCTCATGAAGACTTTATTTATGTATTATCTCATTTAATTTGTTTATTTGTTCAAAGGTCTTTAGAAACTGTACTGAATCCCTACAATTACTTCTGCTCAAACCTGTTTTCTCAAATTAGATGCGCCAACAAAGGAACTCATCTAGTAAAAGGCTATGGTAGTAACACTTGTCAGTTGGGATAAAGCACAGTGCAAGAAGTGTTGAATCTCTCATTAAGTACACAGGCCATGAAACACCCCAGTAGCTTACTGCTGCCAACGTTGTAATTACTTCATATTTACTCCCTAAGCAAATGCTGACTGAAGTGTGGTTGAGCTGGAGCCTTAAGCCATGGTGGTCACTTTTTCCTTTACCTTCTCCACAGCATCATCAAATGATGAGTATATCTCTGATGCTGTTTTCTTATCTAAGAGATTATTTACTAAATTTTCTTTATGTACTATAAATGGTGCAGTAATACAAATTCCGTTTTAGGCAGGGATCCCCAGATTGCCTGGAATACTTTGAAGTTCTTCAGGTGTGTCTCATTTCATGAAACAGCGCTAGTGGTCTATATGAGCACCAGTCTTCAAGTAACTTCACCCTTACTATTTCTTGCCTGTCCCTTGCTGACATTAAACTTGATACCCTTCATCCCCTTAAATGAAATTCTAAAATCCCACAAAATACCTTGTCTCTTTGCTTGAATGATTATCTAGGCATTCAAGTAAATTATACATTCTTACTATGATCATTAAGGTAGGGGGAACTCTTGTTCTGGCCCTAAAAAGGCAGTCTTTATCTGCTAGTGTGCTGACCAGACCAGAAACATGCCATGATTATGAGGTTACAAGTACAGCATGTGAAACACTCAAGTCTGTGTTTGAAGATAATACGCATATTTTGGTTGGCATTGCAGGCAATGCTAACATTGCCTCACTGCCTTGGTTGCGTAAACCATGATCAGCAGCACTTAAGGAACTTAGGGAAAATCACATCATTGTTTTTGTAAAATAAAGTCAGAAGGACGATCTCACTTAAGCAGTTTTGGACAGCATGATTATAATGCCGCTTCTTGACTGAAGCTACTCCATCTTATTTTCATTTTGCAGTATGTTTCTTGCTTTTCAAACAAAACTATTTCCCTTCAGTAAATAACATTAAGGGTCTGGCTTTCCTTTACCAGAAAATGTAGTGACAGAAAGATGCTTGTAACACACTTTGACAGCTCCATTCAGGGTTGCCTAACTCCCGATTCTAAACTGCATCAGTTTAATTTTAATACTTCTAATACCTTAAATTATTCAGACTGAAAAGAGAGTAGCCAGCCATGAATGAGATGGTCACTTAAAGTGTGAACTCCTGTAGATTTAAGGTTATATAGTGCATTTTGTCTCTTTATACCCAACAAAATTCCAAATTATTGCTGCGGAAGGAGACTGTAAAATGAAGCAAGTTCAAGTGACTGAAAAATTGAAGAAAGAACCAATGGATGAGAAGTTACCCTTCCTTTTTGAAATGATGACTTGTGTGTTAGCAGAAATTAAGGCAAATTTTGAATGAAATGTTCAGCATCACAAAATAAAATGATACATTAAATCAGCCCACAGAGTTAAGTAGGCAGTAAAAATGTGAGTCGTGATGTTTGAGAAGGAGAATCATTGATCAGCTGAAAACAGGTTGAAGAGGATCAGCAGTCATATAAAAGGACTACCAAGAGTCAGTAGCAAAAAGTGAACTTTAGACGGTGAAGGAATATGCATGTGCCTTTCATGATCGAGCAACTGAAAGAATACACAGGGTCAGAAAAAAATGACAATTGCCTAATGTCTCTTCGAATAAGCTGACACGTCTTGACAGTTCTCTGCCAGAACATGGAACTGGATTATTATCAATTGTCAGAAGGATGGATAAATGGGGTTTCATGGAGGAAATATCATCTGAGTTTTACAGTGGACTATTCACTAAAGCTGTTTGCTTTAAGACAACATATGGTCAATGTAAGAGTTACAGAACTATAAATATAAAGTTACTGTATTCTGTAGAGCAGTACAAGTTACTGAAGTGGGTGGAGTGAAGGTGTTTTTGAATAAAGTAGAAGAAGTGTTGGGGTTATCACAGCAAGTGAATGAGCAAGTCCAACAAGGCAAGAAAGTAACCATGGAAGATATGTCTGAAAAAGAATTGGAATGGGATTGGCTCATTAATAAAAGATGGAGGAAACCTTAAAAAAGGACCTCACTGCAGAAAAGAGACTGATACAGCAAGGAAGTAAAGACAAGAGGGTGTGCCAAAAAAAAGACAAAGAAGTAAGAGGAATGAGAGCTGATGATGAGGAAGCAAAGGAACAAACAATGAAAGGAGATGGGACAACTAAAGAAAGAGATGACAAAAATGAATACTACAGAGAGGTTCCCAGACAGGAAAAGAGGGAAAACTCTTGTTATGGATAGTTGAGAAAACTTTGATGTGACAAGGGCTTGTTGATAAAAAATAAACATTGTGATCAACAGAGATACAGAAGGAAAAGTATGAAGAGTATACGTGATAATATAACCATGGCTCTGCTTTATCAGACTCAGTCAGAAAGCATTGTTGATCAGCAAAATGGTTGGAGAGAATCAGCAAGAACATGGGAATGGGTGCATTATAAATGGCTAATACATTTTCAGGGGTGGTGGAAGTGGTACAAAACAGCTATTATAGGTGAAATATTGAAAAGAGAGGGGAGGGGAGAAGATGGATAGAAAAAGTTCATGTCATAAAAGTGAAGGGGGTAGCAGCATTTACACCAAGGTCAGTATGAGTTTCATCAGAGTGGAAAAAAGTCAGAAAATGTTAGGATGGTGGAGGCTAGTTTGAACACAGAAGTATATCTGTTGGATGTTAACCATGCAGAGCCAGAGTTAATAAGAAAGGAGGATTATTGGTGGATTAAAAAAAGAGGGAGATTCTAAATATATATATATTGTGGGTGCTTAAGAATTGGAAAGAGGTGTTTATTCTTATAGAACTGAATGATTAGATGGGGATACTTTCAGGCAGGCAGGCAGTGAATATTACAGAAACTTTCAGAAAGTATTATTTGGAGATGTATAAAAACAGAGATGGGCTGGGGAAACTGAGTGGTTGGGTGGTATTTTTAGAACAGGCCTGAATTACTATATATGATCTTTATCCTATTGTTTACATTTTCATATCCAGTGAATAAGTTATCTGACTCTCTCTATTTCTGTATCTGTGCAAATCCATATATATATATATATATATATATATATATATATATATATATATATATATATATATATACTGTGTCTTTCGGCTTTTCCCGGTTAGGGGTCACCACAGCGGAACTCCGGTCCGCTAATGATTGGCAGTTGATTTTTACATACCGGCTTGCCAGGCCTGATGCACAACTGCAGTACCACCACCACGGTTTTATATATATATATATATATATATATATATATATATATATATATATATATATATATATATATATATATATATATATATATATATATATATATATATATATGGTTCTACCTGAGAACATCGACAGATGAGAAGACCGACAACGAAATCACCGATGCCAGAAGATCGACAAGTCAGAAGACCGATGGATGAAAACACCGACGCTGAGAACACCGAGATGGGGAAAGGATGTGTAAGTATGTGGTAGTGACGGACGTTAGGGTGCGAGTAAGGTAAGTGTGCGATGTTGACGGTCTGTAGGGATAGGGGTGGGTTAAGTGAGTTAGGGTTAGGGCGCGGGTTAGGTAAGGGTTCAGTAGTGATATTTTTTGGGTTAGGGGCGGGTTAAGTGAGTTAGGGTTAGGGCGCGGGTTAGGTGAGTGTGCAATAGTGATGGACCTTAGGGTTAGGGTTGTAGATAGTTGTGTATGTAAGGTTTAGTGTTGGTTTGTAAGGATTTTGGTGTGCTTGTGTTGTGTGTGTGGTTTTTGGACAGGGGATTTGTTTTGTTTGTTGATTGTTGTTGTTATGATGTGTCGAGTGTATGAGGTGTCGTGTCTGTGAACTGTCAATTATGTGGTGTCGGTGATGTCGTTGTCGGTGTTATGAACTGTCGATGTTGTCAGGTAGATCCATATATATATATATATATATATATATATATATATATATATATATATATATATATATATATATATATATATATATATATCTTTTGGCCACTAGTGGCCACTATAATATAATATTTAGTGTTAAATAATTTTTGTGTGATAGTGGTGCTGCAGTAGCGTTTTCGCCTCACAGTTAAACGTTGTCCGGTTCGATTCTCAGCTAGAGTGTCTTCTGTGTGGAAACATGCGTGAATGGGTGTACCCTCGTTGAAGGTTGTGCATCAGGGCCGGCAACTCTGCATGTAAAAATATACTGCCAATCATTAGCAGACCGGAGTTCCACTGTGGCGACCCCTAACCGGGAAAAGCCGAAAGGCACAACAACAAGTGTTAAATAATTTTTGTGATGCCGCGGTGGTATGGCGGTAGCATTGTTACCTCACAGTAAGAGGTTTTCCCATTCGATTCTTGGCTTGGCTTGGGAGTGCCTTCTGTGTGGAGTCTGCATGTCCTCCTCATGGTTGGGTAGCATTCGAAAAACATGCGTGCGCAAATGGGCGTGCCTTTGCTGAAGGCTGGGCATCGAGCTGGCACCTCAGCATTTTGTAAAAATCTACTGCCAATCATTAGCGGACGTGAGTTCTGCTGTGGCGACCCCTTACCGGGAAAAAGCCGAAAGACAAACAACAGTGTTAAATAATTTTTGTCATGTTTTGTCTTTTGGTTATAAATTCATGTCTGCACTTTTCATTTACGTATTTTTTGTATTACATATATTTTTATTGCCAAAATTGATACTTAAAATATTTTTTAGGCAAAATATTTAAAATGGTTCTTATGTTATTAAAGATTATGAAGAGACTTTTATTTGTTTATTGCAACAAACTATTTAGTATTGCATGTTTTTCTCTCTACCAAATGTTATGGTTATTAAGCTGACCATAAATTATACAGAAATATTATGGTTATTTTTGAGGTGATTTAATGATCATTACAGTGCTTTGTTTTTCTTGATTTACGCTGTTATCAATAGCTAGCAGCCACTTTATGTAGAGTGTTCAAAATTTTGTTCAGATGTTACTGATGAAGATGCAATCAGCACTAAACTTAGTTTAATAACTTTGCTCCTTATTATGGAGTGGAATAATAAATAATTTGCATCATCTTACTTCCAGCTTCTTTATGCCTGAATGTGCTGAGCTGTTTGTTATTTACCTTCTGGGCTCATGCACATTTTCTGGTTTGGTTCTCACACCATGCAACCTTTTGGGTGTGTGTCATTTTGAATAAAGTTAAATGGCAACTGAAGTACAAATGGCCATTCAATTATAAAAAATCCATTAAAATGGTTGGGTTACATGGGTTAAATGTGGAATTTTATAAGCGGGGGCAGCAAGAGATTAAGCAAAATTTATGACTTTTGATGATTTCTAGCAATTTGAGAAAAGGGCACAAGTTGCTGGTTGAAATTAATCAGACAATGATTGTATTTATTCCCAAAACAGTAGAGGTTGTCTAAAAAGCAGTTTTAGGCTCATCTCCCAAATAAACTTGTATCCAAAAATATTGGCCAAGGTAATTGCAAGAATAATATTGCAGGTATTACTATACTAGATACAAATGGGACAGAATGGATTTGTAATGCAAAGGTTCATGGTGTGAAACTGGCAAAACACAGTAGCTTTCATGATAGAACAACACAGTTCCCCAGCTGAATGCAGCCTATTGCTTTTTGATGTCCAAATGTTATTTGACTCTCTATGGAGTGGGAGTTTTAATTCCAAGTATTGGCAGTAAGGAGTCTAGGGAAGCAATGTGTTAAATGAATTAGTGTTATATAAGAGACCAGTCTTTAGAGTATTTAGGAATGGGCAGTTTTTGGAAGTAGGACAGAGTGACAGGAGCATGGGGCAGAGCTATCTGCTATCCACAGTATTATTACAACTAGCATTTCCAGTAAAAAGTCTAGCATTGGAAACAGACCAGCTGAGTGCCATCAAAAGTACTTTTCATATGAGTGCAGACATTTTTTTTACGAATAACTAGTATACTGATGAGGATTTTTCTGATGGTTTTGGAGGAGTTTTTTTTATAAGTTACACAATGCTTCAAGGTTAGGTTAGGATGCAATAAAAGGAAGTCTACCATGCTGTGGATAGGACAAACTGGACAAGGGAAAAACAATTTAGAGATATCTGCTGTATTTGATGGTTACAATTTCAGCTTTATGTACATGTATTCAGCTTCTGAATTTTTTTCTGAATTCGTCAGTAATACAGTCTAGGGGAGGGAGGCAGACTATAACAGTTATGGGTGTATCTTCTGGTTTAAACATTAGACTGCATTACACTGCAGGAAAACAATAGGAAGTTATATAAAATATGTAAAGGAGCTGCTCAGATTTGCTATGCTTTCTGTTCCACTATTAATATTATTGTTTTAGCTTTTAAGGAGGGGAAGCATAGTAGCTTCTTGAAGTTCTTCTCATGCTTAGCTAGGTATATATTGCTACAGACAGCTATTCTTGGTTTTCAGCCTGTTTCTGTTTATGTATGAGCATATTTAGAATACTTTCTTAAAAACGATTATAGAATGTCCAGATTAGAAATCCAAACATGATAGAACAACTAAAACAATGACAGGGCTGATATTTATGCATAAAACTGTCTAAAAAACAAATCCTTCCCATTGAAACAAATTACAATGTGATATTACTACACCATCCACAGAGAATTCTAATGGAACAGCCTGCCAAAATCCTGAAAAGGCATTTAGCAGAGGAAAATATCAAATACTGAAATACATGCCTCAAAAAGACAGAAAGATAGAAAAAAAGAGCAAATAAAAACAAATGACACCAAACAAGGAAACACATACCCAAAGTCAAATACATTACAAAATCTACACAAAATAAAATAAAAAGAAACAGAGCAAAGTAGAGATCAGGGTGGTGACAAATTAAACATGTTACATGTGCAAATGTATAAAAACGTAAGACAGGCAGTGTTCCTGGGATGAGTATGAAAAATGTATTTGTGGATCAGTACCCTAATCCTGGTTAACAACAAATACAAATAAATAACTAATAACTTGATAGAGATTCTATTAAGGGGCTGATGTTGGAGATATGGAGCTTACTCCTCTGCCTCTTCTGTTTTGGGGTATAAAGATATTTCTACCCAGCTGACGTTTTCCTCAGTGTTAGTATCCCTGGTACCACTATAACTGCTGCTGGTCCTGCAATATTTTAGACTGGTGCCTGTAGTTAGGGCCTGATACCACTCATCTTGGCATCAGCTTTGGCTCCAGTATAGCTAATACTGGTAACTTTCCATCTGTCCTCAACATTCTTGGCACAGTTCATGTTACTTTGGCACTGGGCCTTCTAATCCATGTTGTCTCCACTCATGCCGGGATTTCCAGTACCAAGTCTATGACTTGGTTACCAGGTATTACCTTCAGTGCTACTGTTTTACTGTCCATACAGCTGACGCAAGAGACCATAGCTTTTATTGTTGCCCCAATGTCAAAGCCTCTCAAGCATCTACCACTGCAGGACAGACATTCCCTTGGCCTTTTACAGTCCTCCTTCTCCAGGTATTCTACAAAAAGTGTCTTGAGTGCATCTATCTTCAAACCCTCTGTTAAAAACACAGGAATGTCTTGTCCAAATCTAAGACTGCAAAGTTCTTAATGGTAGACTTGGCTGAGAAAAAAGGTTAATCTTACATCCTGCCCACAAGAAAAACTGAAGTTATATCTGATGCAGCAAGTAGTGGAGAACTGACCTGCTGCTCACATGCATTCTACACAGGATAGACTGCAGAAGCAAATGGGTAATGGGTCTCCAACAACTTTTTAGTGAATTCTTTTTATATCAGAGAATATTATTTTCGTTATAACTCTTTCGGATCATTGAGCTACGTAAGTGAATATTTGTACTTTTCGGTTCTGTGGGACATGTCTGTGTGACTACTCTACATCCTATGTATGGCCCAATGATTTAAAATGAGAGACAACATTGATTTATTATACACACTCACTTAGGCAGGCGGTAATCTGAATCTGAATTGGAAGTCAGCTACTTTGGCTTTGTGAACATTATGAGTGCCTATTAGCCTGGGTTGTGTACTAACTGTTCATATTCATTCAAGAAGGTTACTATGTGTTGTGTTCATCTGAGTTGGAGGTCAGTTCAGCCCAATGTGGATTTTTTTCTTAATCAGATGCTGAATTTTGCTCGTTTAAAATTTTTGGATTGTGGAGGATCAACTGGATACTATAGGGTGTATGACATCATCATGTGTGCATGTATCAGCGTTGTATGACACCGCTAAACAGTTTAGCCTGTTTGTTTTCCATCAATGGTCTGAAGTATGATATTGGAATTTGTAGAAATTCCTTATTCAGTGTTTGAGACTGCAAACTGTGCGATTGTGATGCTTTTTTGAGTGTGGCACACCAACGTTCATTTGTATGAGCTTTTCTGTTTGGATACAGCAATGACCGACATCTTTGGGAATATTTTTTTCTGGAAACATATTTCTATTGCAGGATATGGATTATCCAGTGACATTATGGACAATGGGCATTGTGCCTATAGTTATCTAGGTATTTTAATACATTAACAAGTTAACATATTGTTGAGTGCTGGAATAATTTGGATATATATATATTTTTTGTCATATATTTTTCAGTTTTTATTTTGTTGACCTGAATCTTTTTCTTATTTAGTGTGTTTTTTTTTTTTGCCACACCAAAGGGAACAGAATATTGAGTTTATACGCTGTTGTTTGTGGTCTATAGATAGCTTTACCCTGGTATCTATAGGGGAGACTTTTTGAACATACATCTTACAGATCATTGGTTAAATTGATTTGGGGAACAATTGGTGATATATTGCCCTTAGGCCTAACATGGATCACATTAAGTTGCTAGAAGGATTAGCAGCAGATAAGGAAGATGTCAGAATTTTTGATAATTTGATTAACAGTAATCTGGACAATGGGAATCTGACAATTCCTGTACTGAGGCCATCCACCAATTATCAACGATTATGAAGAAATTGAGATCCAATGTGTGGCATCACAAGTTGTTCAAGGCATACTGTACCAATACGTTTTGCCCTAGAGGGCTAAGGTTACGGTTGCAACCTTATGTCAAATCCCCATATGACCAACTTATGTCAGAATAGAAGGCTGCTCTACAAGAAGCATTTATGATGTTTGATAATGTTCACTATTCATTCTATGAGCGTCAGACTAGTGAATTGATTTCACAACTCAGCCAACTATGTGATAAGTTTTAAAAAATATGAGGGGGGTATGCCATACAAAGGACAATTTTCACACCTTACTCAGGAACTAATTGGTCTAGAAAAAGATCTTAAAATACGTATGTTAGCATTTTTTTCAAGGGACTCCAGGAATTATAAGCGGGGCAAACCTTTGGTTATCCAAAAATTAAATTTGTTGATACTAGACAATCCCCCCCAGGTATAATCCTGATGTAAAAGAAAAAAATCTATTCTCAACAAAAATGGGTCTGGATTGGGAGCCTCAGGTATATCGGGGAATATTTTTCCTTAACTACTGATACAGGTTTGGGAACCCCCAATACATCACTGTTGCCTAAGAAAAGGAACAATGGTTTCCCTTTAGGCAATCCAGGAGGGGGGGGGCGCAAACATCATAGGCACCAATCACACGTTAGAAACACTACTTCAACTGATGACCACAGAGCTGATGAACATAATGTGCTGAACATTTTTTTATTTTACGTTGAATTCAGATGAAACTGATTTATTAAATAAAGGATTGAATTTTGTGCCAAGTTATTTGGTTGAGCAGGACATTTTTGCACAAGATGTCATCAACTTTTGCAGAATATTAAGTTGTTTTTTCAAAACCAGCCAATTAGGGATGATAGAGACCCCAGTGAGTTCCGTTTTAAAGCTTCGACCTTTACACCACCTCCCAACAGGAATGCCATGGTGTTTCAATAACTAGTTTTAAGGGATTTACATTCTAGTTATGGACCACATGTGAAAATTTCTTCCCATAATCTTTCCCTCCCACAACAACTAGCACTGGACAAACTGAGTAAAAATAAAAATATTGTGGTCAGCCCAGCAGATAAAGGGGGTGCGGTGGTAGTGTGGGACTGGCAAATGTATTAGACGGAAGCACATAAACAGTTGGTGGATCAAGGGACCTATCAGAAAATAAGTAAAGAAACAAATTGCAGCTTATGGTCAAGGAACCTTTAAAACAATATTTTTATTTGCTACCTAAGACACATAAAAATTTGCAAAAACTCCCTGGAAGACCGATTGCTTCAGGGACGGGATCTTTAACAGAGCTTCTCTCAGCTTTTTTGACACACTACCTTAAACCCTTATTGATCCATGTGAGGTACAAAATACAAGCTGCAATGGAATTTTTAAATATTATTCAAGATACACAGATGAAACAAGGGTGGCATATGTGCACATTGGGTGTCATGTCCCTTTACAGCAATATACCCCATTGGGCTGGCCTACAAGCCTTAAATTATTGGCTGGAGAAAACATCTCTATATAGTCTAGGATTTATCACACTACTAGTTTGTCTAACAGAACATTTTCTGAATAAAAATGTGTTCTATTTTGAACAGGAATGCAATTTACAAGTAAGGGGAATAGCGATGGGAGCATCATTTACTCCCAGCTATGTGGATTTATTTATGGATTTTGTGGAGGAACAACTGATTTATCATCTCATGCATAATTTGTATTTAGAATCAATGGATATCTGGTATAGATATCTTGATGACTGTTGGTTGGTGTGGCGATCAGTGGGTGGAATATCTTAATAAATTTGTAATGTACCTTAATGACAACAAATGGGGTCTACATTTTACAGTGAACTACAATACCACTAATATTGTGTTTTTGGATGTGGACATACAAGTACAACATGATGGCACCATGTTGAGTCAGGTACACAGGAAACACCCAGTGGTCAATACTTTGTTGCATTCAGAGAGCTGTCACCCTAAACATATAATTTGGAATATTCTGAAATCTCAATATATGAGGGTACAATGCATATGTTCATCAGAAGAAATGTATTCAGCACATAGTCAACTGTTGACAGATAGATTTTTGCATAGGGGTTATAAGAGACATATTTTGGAATCTACTAATTATGTTCAAAAATTGGACATGAATTATTTGTTGCAGTATCAGAGTAACAAATCGACTACTAATAGTCAGTTAAGGTTGGTTACTAAATATGGCAGCAGCATTTCTGTGTTGATTGATATAGTGAATAAATATTGGAATATTTTAACCTCGGAAGATAGTTTGAGAAATATACTGCCCCCCTAAAAGTTTTTTTTCATATAGAAAAGGGAGGACTATAGGTGGATGGCTGAATTATTTTAAGCTGCCATCCACCGTGACTACTGGTACTCAACAAACCACTTTAGGTGGGGAATGTATTTATCCCTGCAATCATTGCAGTTTTTGTAAATATGTGAATAGGCAAAAGAAATCAGTTCTAAGAATACACCTCGGGTTTTTGGCATACCTATTTATGGAGACTGTATTTATGATTGGGTGATATATTTAGTGACATGCAGTTGCCAGGTATTTTATGTAGGACAAACCTCATGACTATTTAAGTTATGCATGCAGTTTGCAAACACACTCAACAACACACTTCAGCTCAGTTTAGGTTTACTATTATTGATGGAATTAGATTTAAAGGTGTGGACAAAATGGGCTGGCATGATATTTTAAACAAAAAAGAAAAAAAAGTGGAATATTTTGTTGGTTGCTCTTTTTTCACCAGGTTTAAATGAACATCTGTGATTGGATAATGAGGGAATGATGCTGATTATAAATGTTGGAAGTTGGGCTTGTCAGTATTATACACTGAAGAAGGCTTGTTAGCTGAAACTGGTCTGTTTTTGGCTCTAATGCTATTATGCAATAAAATCTGAAGATTTTGGATGCTGACTATGTGGTGCTGGCTTTTGTTTTTTTTTTTATTTTCATTGCTTTGCATTGCACTTATCAGTTACTGTTGTGCCCCTTGGGAATATCAGTTTTTATTTTATACATATTAATCACACATTGATAGCACAGGATAGATATAATTGCCAAAGTGATGGCTTGATATATCTTGCCAATTGTTCAAATTGTGATGGTTTTTATATGGGTAAAACCATAAGGAGGTGGATTAGAGAACATAGGTTCATAGATTAGTACTAAGCTAACTGCCCTTGTGAGTGATTTTAAGCTTAGCCAATTATCCCTTGTGAGACTCAAACCCTGAATCTTGTGTTTGTAAGGCAAACACCTTAACCATTAGGCCACCCTCCCAACCCCTATATTAGCAATAAAGAAAAAGGATAAAACCCTGCTTTGGCAAGGCAAGCCCAGGAATATAGGGATTTTAGGAAGCTTCAGTTTTTAGTTGTTGAAAGAATAGATAAAAGGAGATTTGTAGGTCAATGTAACGCATTTTTAGAATATATGGAACTAAAATGGCAAGTGTTTTTAAGAGCCAATACAGCTTCAGGTATAAACAAAAGTCTTTAACAATTATAATTCTGTCTGTAATAATTAGTAATGTTGTTTTTAAGAACATTATTTATTTATTGATTGATTGATTGATTTATTGATTTATTTATTTATTTGCATTTGTTTACTGGGATGGTCCAGCTAGGCCAGAAGTGCCCATTTTCAGTGGAGTCCCAGGGAGAAAAGCTCCACTTACAAGACATTTCACATACAATATAGAATTTACATTAATAAAGACATTTAGTACACATTATTTTCAGCGTATACAACTGGTGAAAAAACAGTACATAAGTAATCATTCTCAAATCAAAGATATTATACAAACAATACAGAGTATATACATGAGAACATTCCATATGAGTATGCAGTGGGTGCAAATCAGATATAGGAATTAATTAGAGACTAGGTACTTAAACTTTTCACATGTATAGAAGGTGTAATAGCACAGTGACAGGCTATACGAGTCCTGTTGCAGGAATCAGCAAAGTTGGTGGATATTAGTTGTGAGCTGTACATGGGACTGGTTAATTGTAATGACATCAGCATTTTAATTCTTTAAATATAGTACATTTTTTCTTAATGTATTCTGAAGAAGTTCTTTATTTGTAAAGAATGAAAGTGCTTAATTAAATGGTGTTTGTTATATTTCTGGTTGTCCTCAGTTAGTGCTTGTTTCTGCTTTCAGTTAGGTACCATAACAGTTTTTGAGATTCCACAGATTACACAGTGCTACACCTGTAGTAAATATTGGCTAGATATGGATTATCTGGTACCCTTTAACATCAGCATGGATTTAGGAATATATGGAAACATGAAGAATGACATCCTAACTACTTTATTTGTTCTAATGGTTCCAGCTGCCTTGTTGGGTAATAAAATAACTTTGCGAATACTGTAATTTAAAACACAAAATGGAGGCTAATTTACTGGTTAAGGCCTGTTGAAAGATCTGGTGAATCTAATTCAGCACACTTTGAGATCATGTTCAAGAGTATTCAGGAAGGTTTTAGCAATCTGATAAATTTGTCAGTCAGAATAAAATACATTATGTAGAGCAAAGTACCCTAAAGTAAGATCTAATCAGACTATACCCTGTTCTACATAGGAAATGAGGACATGAAAGACTGGAAATCTTGTACGGCTGGTATTTACTTTTCTGTGATCTTTTTATGCTTGTTAACTGGATAGGTGGATTGGTATGGATACCCTTTTCAGCCTTGACCTAGGCCAGAGACATATTTGAAACATATGGCAATATTTTATGAATGTTTTATAAAATGCAAGGATACCATAATGAAGGCAGACTGCAGTTTCATTGCTGAGTACTTAAATTTGGACAAAGAATAGAAATCACAGGGTGTGACTGAAATTAAAATGCAGACTCTCTTTTTAGCAAATCTCAAAGAAAGATTAATTCTGAGTACTGTCATTTAAATAAATTTATAGATGTGGCTTTATACCTCTAATCT
The DNA here is from genome assembly GCF_019279795.1 of Protopterus annectens. Classification (NCBI taxonomy): domain Eukaryota; kingdom Metazoa; phylum Chordata; order Ceratodontiformes; family Protopteridae; genus Protopterus; species Protopterus annectens. The sequence continues at coordinate 1,293,576,722 of NC_056733.1, read as the reverse complement.
GCAGAATCTGAGACAGAGGCAAAAAATAATCAAGGGAATGTCTTCCAATCAGGGATAGTTTTTCCAAGGATTAGTCCTACTGATTTTAACAATTGACAGAAGAGTAAGAGCATTTTAACTAACATGGACTTTTTTTAAGAAAAACAAGTCAGTGAATTTAACGTCTTCCAGAACTTAGCAGACATATTAATATTTTGAGCCTGAATCAAGGGCATCCTGGACAACTAAGAGGTATGTACAAAGAAGATTGGGCATGAGTGGGCATGACATAATTTTTACCTTTTTAAGACAGAACATGTATTATGTGAAAGAGAAAACTCTCCCAAAAAATAAAATAATGTCATGACATTCAACCCTCCAATACATTTTGGAATAGAGCAAAAGAAAAATTAGAAATAACTACTTGCAGTGCTGTAGGGGCATTAATATAGCACTGAACATCAATATAAGCTAAGAAATGTATAGATTTTTCATTTTCTGGCCACAGTGATACTTTAAGAAACTTTACCCTGACACCATTAGATTAGACACAGCTATTAGTGTTAAAGATTATAATGATACAAGCAAAAAAAAAATATTCAAAATTAGGAAGAGTCAGCAGATGAAAACAATTTGTAGCGCAAGAAGTTCCATGATTACACTCAAAAAACAGTAAAATAATATCCTGGTTACACGCTACTGTGGCACAAGACCTGACAGTGACAGCACATTCAAAAATGTGTAACAAATGTTGCACACCCTAAGTGCTGCTACAGTCTGATGTCAAGGAAGGGACATTCATTTGTTCTCAGCTGTCCCTGAATACCTTTCCTCATATATCCCTGGATGTTTACAGACACCAGTCTGTAAATAACTCATTTAACTTAGGGTAGTACTTAAAACCTGTCCTTGACTTTTTCCATACTTGCTTTCTATGTGTCAATACTTACTAAGTGCTTTACTGGCTTTCAAAGACAGTAAAGCATTTCAGATTTTTATTTAACAAGTAGTACATTCAGTGGATTAGACTCCATGTACTACAAATAGTTATGATCATGTCTCACCGATCATAACTCATTATTATGTGTTCTTGACATGGATGCAAAGAGATGCCTCTTGAACTTTGCACTTGAGGTGAATTTCTTGGCATCCCTGTCTCTAAGAAATAATATTGTAGTTATGATTGGATATTATATCCTAGGACCTGGCCCACAACAAGGACTAGCTTTGACTATGACAGCATCTTATTCTTCAGTTTAGATTGCCAAATAAAAATCATTATCATTATATTATATGGACAGTGCAGTGGTGCAGTGGTAGTGTTGTCACCTCACAGCAAGAGGTTCTCCAGTTCGATTCTTGGCTGGGGTGCCTTCTGTGGAGTCTGCATGTCCTCCCTGCATTCGTGTGGGTTTCCTCCAGGTGCTCTGGTTTCCTCCCACATTACAAAGACATGCATCTGGAGCATTTCTCCTCTGGCCTCCACTGAAAATTGACTCATTCCAAGTCAGACTTTCCTGGTTAACAAATGCTAAATAAAAATAATTTACATTATAGTCTTGTAACAAGGCATTTGATATAATCCACCATTTTGCTTATTTTCTTTACAAAACACATTAAGTGGTACCTTAAAGTGTTCTTTGTATCACAAATGTATTAACCTCTGAAATATAAAAAAAACATGAACACAGTTTTTGCTAAATGATACAATATAAAGTCTGTATTTCCAAAATAAATAGTAATATAATATAAACATTCTCACACATTCAATAGAATATAATAGAATAATAAGTGTTGCATAACATGTGAAATATTTGGACCCCTTATGGAGAATGCTATAATAACCCACATCAACCTGAACAACAAATAATATACTAGAAGCATTTCATTTAAACTCTGAGTAAACAAAACTTCTGTAGTAATTTTCCCAAAACTTCTGCTTGTTAAGAAGTATAATTTGAAAAATACATTTATGAATTCATATAAATAAAACATGAACATTCTTATGAATAGCAGCATATTTACAGCACGCATTTCATTCGGATTTACACCTAATATCACTCATATGCTCCTTTAAATTAATTTAGAGAAGGTGCAGCATTTGACCTGTTACAGAACACCCAACATCTACAGATACAGCCAGGTAAACAACCCATTGTGTTTTCCAAGCTGTTAGATGCCTGATTTTAGAAACGTTTTTTCTTTCAAAATCCATGTATTCAATGACTTAGTAGTTAGAGGAGGCTTATTACAGTTGTCACAAGGATTACTTCCTTCAATCACAGAATCATTCATGCTACTAACTACACTCCTAAATGCATATATTTTATTCATATTAAAGCATTGTACTAAATTTTAACTGTTATAAATACAAAGTCTCTTCTCAAGCAATAGAGGACCTAGAAATCTGTCCCCTTAGAGAGCAGGCCAATATTTGATAACCTGCTTAATTCACTAGCTATTACTGCCATGTAAGATTATAAATTACAAGTTATTTGAATATGCATCAAAACTCAGTTTTCCATTGCACTGTAATATCTACTATAGGATAGGGCTTGTACCTCATGCATAGAGCACTTTATTGTCACAGAATTGTAACCCTATGTACAAATCTATGTTTCAATGCTTGAGCTGAACCAGATCAGCAAATTCATTTAATTTTCATAAACTGAGACTTTGAAATATTCTTGATCATGTGACATGGGAGACAGGTATCAACAAGGATTGAGATTTTTTTAAACGTATTTATATAAAGTAATGTGTGAATAGATCCAACTAGTAGTTTAGTTATTAAAACATCCCAAAGTCTATAGTAAATCTCTTACATTTCAATATAAATTAGAGTCCAGAGGTGAGTTATTAGCATACTTATAAAATTCTTTCAGGCCATCTACCACCTTCCAGATCAAAAATCCGTCATCCAAACAATGACAAAATATTTCCATATCCTTGAGAGAAAAGGATTGATATCTTTCTCATAAGTATACTTAACATTAGAACAGCCCATAAATAGATGAATATATAGGGGCTAATGAAGCCACCTAGCTATAGCCAGAAATTGCAAAAAAAAAAAACTCTTGATCATAATGTATTACACTTTTTTGCTAACCATATTTCATTGAAGTTTAATAAAAGTAAAAAAAAAATCTTCAAACATACAGAAGTTGATATATATTACTTCAAGCTAATATCCGATTACAGTAAGTCCAGTTTGTTGGGGATATTACTGCAATAGGACTGAACATCTATTGTATTGTATTGTATTTATTTATTTATTTATTTACATTTGTTTACCAAGAAGGTCCAACAGGGTAAGAACCAATTTTTAGCAGTGGCCCAGGGAGAAAATTTCTGCAGAATATATATTCCAACAATAGATAAATTCCACTCACAATAATATATACAATGGTAAGAGAAGAATATAAACAAAACATGAATCTGCTGAAAAAACACAAGACAAATGCATTTGAGATAAATCAGTATGGAAGAAAACGAAAAATATATAAGATAAATGCAAACTAAATATAAAATAAAATAAAGAAATGGTAGTATTGGTGCACAAGGTAAAGGCTTTCCTCTGCAGAGTCACACAAAAGAGGAAATAATGAATTGACCATATTATACAATCATAGGGTCAAGTAGTAGAGAGTTGTAGGCTAATACTGGTGAATAGGAAAATCATAAATATTGGTTTGAGGCAAATTTAATAAGGGAGTTAGCATAATGAAAATGAGGACATGTAGAAAAAAAAGAACTTGTAGTATTAGCTTACCGTGGTAGAGGATCAGGGACAAGAGTTGGAAATGGATTGTTTTACTAAAGGCTTGTATGAATGATGATTAGATAATGACTTGATAGGGATCAGGGTGGAGTTCCAAAATCTGGCCACACTATTGGAATATAAGCTGTGCTCTACATATTTCATTGGCTAGTACATTTCAAGTAGTTGCTTGTTGGTTGAGTGAAGGGATCAATTTGGAAGATAGTGGTGTTGGAGGATGCTGCTGACAAATGAGTAGGAAGAAGGCTTGAATATTATTTTCTATTCTAACAGCATTTGTGGGAATGCTAGGTGATGAGGACATTCAAGCCAGTTTAGTGATTTAAGAACAGAGCAGTGATAGGTATAGTAGGGTTGATTCACTGCAAATCTTGCAGCTTTTTTATGCCGTTGCACTAATTGGCATTTTAAAGTGGATTGCAGATGGATCAAAATGGGTGAGCCATAAAGAAAAGAAGGTAAACGATATGTGTTGGTTAAAAATCTTCCTGTTGGATTATCTAAGAAATTTATTAGCTATATAAAGCATTCCTAGTTTTGATGAATTTATTTGATATAGTTTTGTATGTGGAGATCAAGCTTCAGATTATAATCTACTGTTACACACAAGAGTTTAGTGTGAGAAACACCTTCAGTGTCAGTATTGTCTAGACAGAAAATGTATTTATTTTTTTCATGAGTTCATAGGTTCATAGGTTTATACTAGGCTATCTGCCCGAGGGCATTTACAAGCCTAGCCCATCGTTTTGTGGCTTACGCCACCCCTTTAGTACGGGGAACTAAACCCATTATTTTGCTGTGCCTCTGTCGAGCAATGACACTGAGGTAATCCCTGGGGTATATCTGCGATCTCCCATCCATTGGTCAAGATTTCTCTTGAACAAGGCCAGTGAGGTGCTCTGCCTCACATGTACTGGGATTTTGTTCCACAGCATAGGGAGTCTTTGGGTGATGAATCTATCCCTCCAGCACGTCCTATTAATAGTCGTGTCCAGGTTTAAGTCTCCCGCCCTTGTGGCTCTGATGGATCTGGATTTTTTGAGGTGAAGCATATTCATCAAATCTGGGTTTGACATGGCCTTGTATGTTAGGCAAAGGTCACCTCTGAGCAAGCGACTGAGTAGAGCTGGAGTTCTTTCAGTCGGGCAGCATAGGACAGATTTTTGAGACCCTTTATCCTTTTGGTGAGGAACTTTTGTGGCCTCTCCAGCTGCTGCAAGTGTCGGGTCAGATACATTCCGAATGGGGCATTGTACTCAATCATTGGTCTGATGAGTGATGAGTAAAGGGAGACTATGACCTCCCTTGATCTAGATGAGAAACCCTTCATGATAAGGTGGGCAATGTAGAAGGTCTTCCTAACTACTTTAGCTACATGGGTGTCGAATGACAGACTACTATCAACCTGGGTCCCCAGGTCCCTGATAACTTCTTCTGCGCTCAGTGGATTGCCACCTATTTGGTAGCTAGGGGTAACCTTGTTTTTCCCGAAGGGTATGACTATGCATATTTTGGCATTTAACTTTAGGCCGTGGCTCTGGCACCAGTTATCCGTTTCTGTGAGACCCTTCTGAAGGATATCTGTGTCAGATGTGTTTTCTACTATGGTTTGCAGTCATCTGCAAACTTGGTCATAACCCTCCTGTGTTTGCTTGTACTTGAAGTAGATGCCAAACAAGAGTGGGCCTAGGACTGAGCCCTGTGGGACACCACTTGTGACAGGCTTTGAGTCTGACATGGCGCCAGCAACTCTGACCCTGTGGGTTCTGTCACTCAGCCAGTTTGCAATCCATCTTGTGATGTATGGGTTGACATTTAAGCTGATGAGTTTTTCAATGATACCTGAGTGGGGTATTGTATCAAGGCCTTAGCCAGATCGAGGTAGGCTGTATGGACTGCCTTTCCCTCATCAATGGCTTTGGTGACTGTTTCGAAGAAGTCAACCAAATTTAAAAGGCATGATCTGCCTTTGACAAAGCCAAACTGGGTTGGATCCAAAGTCTGCAAATTCCCTATGTCTTTATTTATGAGGTCCATTATGATCCTCTCCATGGCTTTGCTCATTAGGCTTGACAAACTATTGGGCCGCTATTTTCCTGCGTCGGTGGAGGCGCCGCCTTTCTGAAGTGGTACCACAGTTGCAGTCGCCACTCCTGGATCCAGAGGTAAGACTTTGATTAAACAGCTGTCCTAGCTGTGGGTTTAATTCCTCATAGAGTTCATGGAGCACACAGCCGGGGACACCATCAGGTCCCATGGATGCTGTGTTTTTGCTTTGGAGAGAGCAGTTTTCACTTGGGCTGGAGATGTTTGGGGGCTGCAATCGTTTGGTATAGATATCCCTCCTTTGGGGAGGGGAGAAGTTTGCACTGAACCTGTCAGCCAGTATGTTGGCAATGTCTGTAGGATCAGTAATCTTCACATCATTTTGAACTAGCTCTGAGCATATCTGGGAGTTTCCTCCCAGGTTTCTAACATAGCTAAAGAAAGCCTTATGATTGTCTTTTGAGTCTTTAGCTATTTTTCTCTCGAAATTTGCTTTGGAAGATTTTATGAGAGCTCTTAGTTTTTACTTATAGTGATCAAGGGTGTCTTACCTTTTAAGGATTTTGCTCTATCTTGTAGTAGCTTCCTCCTTTTGTTGTAGAGTTTGTTTATGGCTGGGGTCCACCAGACTGGACGCTTGCCTTTGGTACAAAGAGTCTTTGTTTTGTTTGGGATTGCCTTATCCATGCAGTCCTGTAGGTGCTGGTAGAAGGCATTTGTAAGTGATTCAGCGGCTTGAGTACTGTTTTCCGCTGGCTCGGGGCCCTAAAGGAGACCACACTAGTCTTTAGAAGTGTGAAGTCGGCTTTTGAGAAGTTCTTTACTATGGTCTTTTTATTTCAGGTGGGGTGGGATGAGGACCTCCAGCGAGATTAGTTTGTGGTCTGATCTCACCAGTGAGGGGTACACCTCCGGTGTTGAACATTGTGCTCCCATGTTCGTGATGATGAGATCAAGTATGTTGTCTCCTCTTGTGGGGATGGTGACTAGTTGTTCCATGGCATTTGAATTTATGAATTCCAGGAACTTTTGGGCTAGGGTGTTTGGGCTTGAGTAGTGTTCCCAGTCTATATTAGGGTAATTGAAGTCACCTAGTATGATGGTGTTTGGTGATACATTTATCCCTCTAGTGTTTTCAGGAAGGCCATGTGAGGTTCCTGAGTTTGTGAGGGTGGCCTGTAACATGCTACAATTTGCAGAGCAGTCTTGCCTATGGTTAATTGCACCTGGATGGTCTCCGATGCATCGTGCGTTGCCACCAGTCTTGAGGTGTGGGTGTCCTTGATGAATATGGATACCCCTCCTCCTTTCTTGGTATTATCCGGATTTTGGGGCCGGAACGCATGATATGAGGTAAAACCTGATAGCTGGGGTGCTCTCGGAGCCTTGAACCAGGTTTCTGTCACAGCACAGACATCGATGTTCTCCATACTGAGAAGGGCCTCGGCATTTTGAGATTTAGACTTCTGGCATTGAGCAGCATTACCCTTAGTTTTTCCTTTTTATGTTCTAGGGTGGTAGGTTTAGAATTTGAGCCTTGCCTAAAAGGCACTATGGGGGTGGCAAGAGCCTTTGCCAATATCCGAATCCCAGGGGTGACAGGTGCAAGCCGTCCCTTGAGCAGCGTGGCTTGTCCAGCATGTCATCCCAGGCAGACAGACACTGGATCCCCTTTGAATGACACCAGTGTTTAAGCCAATTGTTAAAGTTGATCATCTTATCTCTGTATTGTGGCATCATTCTTGGTGAAGGTAGGATACTGCTCAAGGTCAGGGTCATACCTGCCTGGGCTACATAATCAGAGAGCTCCTCAATGTCTCTTTTCATGTAGTCCAAGGAGGTACGACTCAGGTCGTTTACACCAGCGTGGACAATGACTGAGTCATATTTGTACCTGCTGTTGAGAGACTTGAGTGCTTGCGTTATGTGGCGGATTCTAGCCCGACAGGCAGCTTACTGTGACCTTCTCCTTATGCAGTCTGGTGCAGTGTGTCTGACTATGGAGTCACCAATGACAAGTGTGTCTGGCATTGTGTTAGGCCTTAAGGGCTGTGACTGATTGACACTCTGACTGTGAGGTCTATGTGTTGCAGGTGTTGTGTTCTGAGGTGGTGGTTGTTTGGGTGTCTGCTTTGGTGGCCTCTGTTGTTTTGGTAAATTTTGATCAGAGCCTCGAGTATGTCTTTGTGTGTTTATGTGTATGATTTGAGGTTGTAATGGTACTATGTGAGACTGGGTCTATAGTGTGTGTGGTAACCTTCTCCTCCTGACTGGTCTTGCCAGTCCTATGTTGAGAGAGCTCAGCCTCCAGTTTGGCCGTATAGTTGCATCTCTCACATGTATTTGTGTTTTGTGGGAGGAGGAGAGGGTTGTCTGTGTACATGAGGCAATTGTAACATTGCCTCAATATTCCCAGGTTCACCAGCTGAGCAGGAGAGGACACAAGCAACTGATCCCTCGACATGCTAGAAGGAATAGACAAAAAAAGCTTTAAAAAGATTCCGGGACGGGGTGACCAAAATGGGGGTTGCCTTTTGGGGTACTATCTATGACAAGAGTGCCGTATCAGGGTAATAAGTACTGTAGGAGCAAGTGCTACGTTTAACAGATAGAGAATATTCTACTTGGAGTCAAGTAGAGATGATCTTTTTAATTATAGGATACGCTGATTAGATCAGTAGTATAGTTCGAGGAAGGTAGTTTTAAGGGAAAAATTGAAGAGTGGACTTTAGGTAGCCCGAATAGTTTAAACCTGCTTACCCGGCGCTGCCCTAGTGTGCAACAGTGGCAGCTCCGCTAACTGGCTAACGCCGTTTTATACCAGGGGCTGGAAAAGCTAGAAACTGGCCCAAAACGACCAATAAACTACTAGTTACTGGCTGAAACCTCACAAAACTGGACAAAAGGCAGCTCAATGCTTCCCCCTCTCACTGGTAAGCAAGGTAACTTCCTCTCCCCCAAATAAGGCAAGGAAACAGTACACAGGAACTACAACCAAAGCCCAGGAATCAGCAACTCTGAAACTGGACTAAACTAGTAAAGCAGGAAAAACAAGAGATATTTTTTTTTTTTTTTTTTTTTACAAAACAGGCAGGAAACAGGTACAGCAAACACTTATAAATGCTATGAATCAGCTACTACAGCTTACACAGAAGATGAGATTTATGGGGAAAAAAAGTAGCTTTATTTTTGGGGATTCAGCAGAAGTTGCTTATCAGAGAGCCTGCTTTCCAGTGAGTTAAAGGCAGCTTGGTCTGTAGCTGGGGTTGGCTGTCAAAGTAGCAGATTAGAGTGTAAACATCAACATACTGCATAAGTGATGTTTCTTGAGAAGATGTGTAAAAAATGTTCATAAAAATGATCAAAAGAGAGGACCAAGAATGGATCCTTGCAGGACACCAGGATTTAATGGACGATAAGGAGAAGTCACTGAGAGAAATTTTACTAATATCTATGTGACAAATATCTAAAAAATCATTTAACTATAGTGAGAGATGCTCAGGTTTGATATTTTTGACAAGAGCTGGTTGTGGTAGACGGTATCAAAAGCTTTGGCTATGTCTAAAAAGAGACATGAGAGAAAATTGGCCATGCTGATGGTGTCTACTAAGGACACTAGTGTAGTTGTACTATAACTTGGTAGAAAATCACGTTGTGTAGCGGTAAACAATTTTTCATGGAGAACATGATGAAGAATTTGTTTATGAATACATTTTCAGTATTTTGGAGAGACGGAATTGCACTGGGATTAAAATATTGGTGATTTGTTAGGAGAGATTACTAGTGAGTTAGAAAAGTAGATAGCCACATCACCTGCGTTTTCATCTCATCTGGCACATCGAATGATATAGCCTGGGGGAAAGAATTTTGAGTGTTTTATCTGAGGTTTCAGCCATGTTTCAATAACTATCTAGTCAGTGCTGTGAGATCCAGCAATGGAGTTCAGTAACTTTATTTTGCATACTGTGGATGTTTATGGAAATAATATTTAATCATTTGCAAAAAAATGAAGTAGGTATTGGAGATGGGGATGAAGAAGGAATGGGTGAGAAGACACTACTAAGATTACTGTAGATATCACCGCATTGTATGATGATTTTATGGTATGGATGGGACATCGAGAGTTTTAGTAAGAAGATAATTTCAGTTTGGTAAAAGGATAAGCTGAGTAAAAATATGGAAACTGACCATACCCTGTAACCTTGATAAGTTACGCATTTTCTCTCTAAACTTTCAGGACAGCTTTTTCCTCATAGGGCCTCAGAAAAGTGATTGTTTCCTATGAATCAGTTTTCATTTTTGGTATTCTTGCAAGTAATGTTTCTAATAACATTATTTAGTATTTATTTATGCTGGTTTCCAGTACTATGGCCCCCAGTTTACTTTTTGTGTTTTGTAGGGGCAGGCTAAAATATGAAAACATTCTAAAAGTTATAATTCAGCTAATACATTCTCATAATTTTGCAGTATTTTCCAGTAAACAGAAATATAGATATTTACATATTTTCACAAACTGGATAACCACCCCTTAAAGGAAGAGTCCAAAATACACAGCAAAATACTGTTTGCTCCCTGTATGACCATTTCTACTGGCTGTAGTTGCAAAATTGCATAGTAACATGATGATAAAATTCTGATTGTTAAAATTTTGGACATGTCCAGATTTAGCATACTTTGTGTACTTTCATGAATGCTATTTTCTTGTAGCTTTTACAATGAACATCAAGTTGCCTCAAAGCTTATACTGCAACAGTTCTTTTAGAGTGCTTCATAAATGTGTCAGCAGCCATTTTTCATTTTCACATCAAATTATATTTTAAATCCCAAACTAAGATTTTACTCTCACTTTTCAAAATTATATCTGCATGGCGTGTGAATATTTTTGCTACTTGCAGTAGATCCCCTACATTTCAAAGTAAGTTACACATGAGGCAAGATGTCACACTGAGATTACAAGCAGGTATAAAAGGGGAACAGCTCAATGTAGCATCTTTCCCTGAGTCACATTCATTTCGGAATCTAGACAAAGCATCACAAAAATACTCTTTAGTGATTGTAGTGGCAAGTGGTTTGAAGCTACCTAGCAGTGGAGTTGTTCATTATTTTCAGACCATCCCCCGGATTTACTATTCTTCCGTGAAGGACTAGCTTAGTCCTGCACGGAAGTGGCTGTTTAGGAGCAGGATGGCAGCGTGCCATGCATATTAATGAAGGCACCCTGCCTGAACTCCTAATCTTACACGGAGTATATAAGAGTGCAGGGGGCATGTCTGAGAACAAAGCTCTCAGAATATACACATCTCTGCAATGAAGAACAGCAGAAAGTCCTAAAAGAATGAGCGAGACCGCTCATAGGTGTACGCATACCCCCAGCAACACCCCCCCCCACATACACAAGAGAAATAGTTAACACAAAAATATAAAGATACTTTTTTTTTTATGAAACAGATTAAATTTAACCATAGGTGTGCGGGTTTGCCCATCACTTAGCTGCGATTAATGCAGCTTAAATGGCAGAAGAGGATAAAAAGCAAGATATATGCAAATGAAGCAGTACAGCAATAGTGTAGTGGGCAGAGCATTCGCCTTACAAGTAGTCCTTCCTGGTTCGAGTCCCACTGCAGCACATTCCATTTTCCATGTCAAATCACTTTATGACCAATATTTTTAGTTTCATAACCTACTAAATAACATATATTTGTGAACTGGAGTACTGCATTAAATGCAGATGTGAGGTGTCAGTGTCATAATGTTGCAAGGTCCACAGATAATCACATGTGCCCCATACAGTATATGTACACAGGAATCAGGGATACAAATGGAAGGTAAAATGTGCAATGAATGATAACTCCATACAGCTTCCAAATACCCCAACTTCCCAAGAACCATTAGACATTACTGTCAAATTAGTGCAGTGGTAAGCGGGAGTAAGCACTAGTAAGCAAGTGTAAGCACTATTAAGAAGTAGTAAGTGGGAGTAAGCATATGTAAGCACTAGTAAGTGGGTTTAAGCCCGTTTGCATGGGGGTAAGCAATGCTTACACAGGTTAAGCAATATTGAAGCTAACTCTCTGTAAGCATATTTAATGGGAGGTTAGCACTGTTTACCCTTGCGCAAACCTGCTTTCAAGTGATTAGAAGTGACTTAAGCACTCTGTATGCAACATCCGCTGTTCTGTCTAGAAACAAAATAAACAGCCTTTGCAGATGGCCACTGACTTTGCATCTCTCTCCCTCTTATGTTGGTCCCTCCAGTATACCACCAAGGCAGCAGCCTGTAGCTGGTGAGTATGGTTTATGTTGATGCTTGCCAATACACTGGGCATGTAATGGCTATGGTATATTCCATGCACACATCTAACACACCTACCCGGAATGCATGCTGTGCATGTGCACATATTGTTGCTGTTAAATGCACGGCATCACAGTGGTGACCATGATGGGGTATTGGAAGGGTATGTCAGACACCTGCAAGATAACTAACCTCCTGTCATTGTGGAATGTGTCCACAGGGGGTAACATAATGGTGGAAGACAAGGCCTACTGTAGGGACATGTGTGAAGCATCACCCGTATACAGTGCAGCAACAGTGTATATATCAGTAGTACAATGGCAACTGCTACAGAGTCACACTATGGCATAATGTATTACTGTGGTCCACATTATCAGCTGGGACAAGGCTGCAACATGTGGTGTGCATTGTATGGGACACTGCAAACTGACACACATGTGTAGGCCTTACTTGTCAAGCATCTGCAAAAAGGCTGAAGGTGGGGAGTGGTTGTCAGCATGACACACCAGTGCACTGCAGCAGGGATCCTATGGATGCTAAGAATGGCTGTATCTGCACACATTCAGGTTCAGGAACAGTGGCAGATATAATCCTACCCCCTCAGCAATAGTGACGGCAGTGTGTGAACACCAAGGGATGTGCACATGAGTAGACCTTGCAATCATGCAGATTTGAGGGACATGTGTAGGGCAGACTGAACATACACTGGCAAATGCAAATGGCCCATGCTAGTATACCACTGCCAGGAGTAGTGACTGCTCTAATACGCATAACAATAGGTGCAACAAGCTGTCATGATAAGGGTGTGCACACATATGCACACACGGAGTGTATGCATCGTGGTCAGCATCCGTACACCTAACACATTCCGTAGACACTGCATGTGAATGTACAGGACATATGTCACATATCGGGCTCATGTACTGTTAATATATGCAGTGATGTGGTCCCATCGCAGATCAAGGAAGGGTGCATCATATCAATAAGAGGGTGTGCGCACTCCCCATAGCCACGGTATGCTCTGACGGTTGTCAGTGTAATAGCATTGGATTGGTCATACATGGTTCACTGATGTTGAGATCTGTAAACCAGACATCAGGCATTCACAAATGACATCTGTCCACATATCATCCCAGGTATGTGTTGCTGAAAAACATAGGGGCTGTAAGCATTAGAGCTGACATAACGGACACAGTACTACACATTCAGCAATGGGTTGTACACCTGTGAGGTTTGGTGCACAGTACATGGCAGGGTGCAGAACAGGTGCACAGCAATATTGTGTACATGAGTGCAGTGGTATCCAGGGGAAGGGGCATCACCTACTAACACAGCACATGCAACACACATGTATACTGTTGCTAGCATGGATTGACTATAGCTGCACTGCATGCTGTTGTGTACCAGATGTTATGCATGTTGACAGATGGGTAATAGGAGGACTGTGTGTGTGTGTGTGTGTGTGTGTGTGTGTGTGTGTGTGTGTGTGTGTGTGTGTGTGTGTGTCTCAGTGGGTGGTTACATTGTCTGTAGGTTCACTCTGGTGAAGTGGAGGGCGCGTGATGCATGTAGGGTGCATGTGTGCATGTGTGTGTCCATGTATGTACATGTGTGATTGTGAGGTTGTTCATACAGCAGTACTTCCCTTTGGGATTGTGCAGTACATGGACATAGACTGACATGACACACCAGGAATACTTGTCATGTATGTAATCACAGGACAGCTGATAGTATGATAAGGTCTGTAGGATGGAACATGTATTGGGAGGGAAGATAGACACCAGGTATACCCTTAATATCACATTCAGCAGAGAGGTGACTGACAACCCACGTAAGCAGCACTACAGATGCATTGGGGAATTACTAGACAACACCAGGGAGTTGATTGAGCAGCATATCTGGCATGTACTGAGCAATACTTACACATGACACTCCAGTACATGATATTATGGAGTGAATATAGTAGCCGCTCACATACAGGGGCCATGCTCATGATGTCCAGACATGCACAGGGTGAACACTGAATGACAGCAGTGAGGCCATGTAAAACCACTCCACTCAGGTCAAAGAGGTAATGCAGTAACAGGTCTTGTGTTGTGATCACTTGTCTAGGCAGTTAGAGGAATGATACATCAATGAGTGGTATTAATGAGTGTATGTTACCAAGTGTGATGCAGGATGGAGAATGCATGGGAATAAACATGGTACTGTCTGTAAAGTCATGGATAGATAGGTATTAAGGTGGTGTGTGTGTGTGTGTGTGTGTGTGTGTGTGTGTGTGTGTGTGTGTGTGTGTGTGTGTGTGTGTGTGTGTGTGTGTACTGTTATGCAATGCTGCACAGGTCTTAAAGTGCATTTCTTGTTTTCCCCCACAGGTGGTGAGGTGGATCAGGGTCCCTTCTGCATGCAATCTTATGTTGGTGTCCATACAGACACTGAAGATGATAGTACTGTTGAGGCACAGGTGGGGTTGTCAGGGGCTGAAACAGCACCATCATTTGGCATTCCCCTTTTAGCCAACCCAACCCCACAAACAGTTTCTGTGCTTATACATACCCCATCACCAGTGTCCATAGCGGAGGGACAGCTGGCATTTGGTGGCAGTGCACAGGAGAGTGTGGTAACCATGCCTACTGTGTCTGATCACAGCAGGCATAGCCAGAGGTCTGGCAGAGTACCGCATAGGCAGATGTCCCAGGGTGCCCATGGTAGGGCCGCTGGTCATCATGCACCTGGCAGAGGCGCCATAATTGGTACCAGCGGGCGCATGTTTCAGGCTGTCATGGAAGTGCAGGCACATATGGAACGTTTCAATAGACAGGGCCTCAGGCTGCAGAGGGCTGCTCTCACATCTGCAAGCAACAACTTCCGTGAACTGTCTGGTGCCATCTGTGCTTATACCGAGCTCATGGATAGATGGTCTGGTGAGATGATGGCCCTCATCGGCCATGGTTTGTCCGTGCTTGAATGTGTGGTGTGAGTGCTGCGATGGCCGTGTGGACGTAGGTCAACAATACCAATAGCTGGCAGTCAACGTGGAAGTGCTAGGACACCAAGGGGCTCCCGTAATGGAAGTACCAGCCCCGGCACTGTGGGGGGGCACTGTCCACACCACAGCAGGCCACAAGCATGTGGCCCTGGCCAGTCCCATGAGGGACCTGGTTCCAGTGGACATCTGTCATCATCGGGCAGAGTAGCACATCAAGGCCTGTACCTGGACATGCCCATGTAACCCCTGGCAGGCACAGTCCATGTGTCCACGGCCAGAGGCAGTGAACTGCACACCCTACCAGGTATGGTCTGCAGCTGTCCATAAATATCTGTGTAGGGCAGCCACATGGCAGAACAGTGTGCATGCATACCCACACACTATACAAACACACCTAGGGCAACCCCATACCTACACACACCACATTACCATGCCCAATTTACCTCATTACACCTCTCACCCACACACATGGTGTCAAATGTATGGCAAACCAACACACCCTGTGCATATGATGATACCTGTGCAACATCCCTGTCATCCATAACATTAATGCAGGGAAAGGTTAATATGGTTCTGATGCACACTGTGACTATACTATAGTGTACCAAAGTACTGCAGTGGAACACGCTGTCAGGAGTAAAGTGTAATGCATATATGTCAGGTAGTGTAGCCATCCAGCAATGATGCATTATAGCTGTTAGTAACACTGGTTGATTGTGGTCTCCATAATGTTATCCATTTGTGTTGTAGGTGTACATGTGTCAGCACCAAGATGGTCTGCAGTCATATTGTACAACAGGGTATGGCACTGTGGTGACACCATGTCTGTGACATATCTGGGGTATAGTTGAACACATGTCACAGGTTGTCTAACAGTTACTGCCTGTGCCACATGGACAGATGACCTGCTGGGATGTATATAATCTGCAACCTAGTGTAGACCCATCCACATACACGCACACTCTTACTTGTCAACAATGGGACTAGACCCCTACCTAGGTATGTAATGCTACTGAAGTGTGTGGCTTTCATTGCACACACCACACAACGTTTATGGTGAGGTGTGTTCCAGGTTACATGTTACATGCAGAACAACCCCAGACATGCACTGTATGCTAATGGGGGATGTAATGGGTGTATATGGACAATACATAGTGTGACATACCTTCATATACACATTAACAAACACATAACAGGCAGACACACGTCCGGAAGACCTGGGCCTTTCGCTGCTAACTAACTTGACCATGTGTCCAATGTGTTACAGGTAGGCTGCACACACCACATGCATAACTGGGCTGGATTGTGGTATCAGTTACTTGTATGGTTGATGGTGACAGTGGTAACCATAAAGTGGGACATGGGACATATACCAGGTGTACCTTGGTGTAATGACAGTGTACACAGTACCCACATCCCCCAGTGAATATTGTACTCCCTGAAACCCATGATGACAACCTGACATACCCACCATCACACATTGCCCATGACTGCAACACAACCCATTGTATATCCCAACAGTGGTACTACAGGGATATGTATGTAATGCACATGCCATAGGCATATTCGGGGGTTGCATTGCCATGCCTCACCTATGGGCAGCAACAACATTATCTGTACTACTGTGTGGCAATCAGTATTATAATAGGAGTATGTGGCCTCAGAATGCTGTAGCCTACAGATATATGGATAGGCACATATACACACACTTCCCAGAACTCAATGGGTATCCCATGCCTATCGACCCATTTGTACAACACTGTTGTGCTGGTACTGCAAGGCTCGTGTATCCGGTATGGAGAGGAGCATAACAGGGTACATGTAATGTCCCATTCAGCAGCAGCCACACCAGACTATGGCAATGGGTGTTGCAGTGGTTGTGAAGGCCCTCATGGGATTCCCAACTACAGGTGTGCTATCACACAGACACTACTATACTCAGTAATGCATACGTACACATGTGTCAGTACTAGGGTGCATTGCTGCAGGTGGTCATAGCTGTGTATGAAAGTCTGATGAAGCATTGATGCAAACGCAAAAGTGCTTACTTGATTTCAAATAAAGGATTTTTTTTGGATTTTATACTGTGGGTCAGCTTCGATTGTCATGGAGTACCATACTTTCTCTCTATTTGGTTTGTTTTCTACATTGTTAGGTGGTACTTTACCCATCTGGTGGCTCTTTTTCTATACATAGCTGTGTATCTAGCTATTGTCCATGGAGAGATGGGTTATGTAGGGGATGTATGTACAGTGGTATCCTGCTAACTGCCATGTGGCAGCAGGCAATCTATCGACAGACACCAGTGTGATGACCCTCAGGGTGAGAGTGACATGCATCAGCCAATCCTCTGGATGCCTCCTGCATATGGCCACTGAGGTGATCAAGTTGACATGTATGCAACATGTATTACAACACATGGTTAGTGTCTGTGATGGAGACCTGTACCCAAGCATGTTCTGTTGACTGTGGTAGTTTAGTGGAGGTACCCATGGCATGTGCTGTGTACAGGGTGTTGTCTCCTATATGTGCCAGTTCTTACACAGCTGGGCAGATATGTCAGTGTAACTCAAGCATAGGTTGCCTGTACATATCCCAGCTGGATACCTGTCATCTGCACATCTGTACAGGGACTGACAATCATCAGCTTGGCAAGTAGCTATGCAGTAGGATGAATGTGTTGACAGATAGACGTTTGGCAACAATATGTATGCCATAACTACATGTTGAAAGCTGTCAGTAACATGTGCTGTACAGACGGTAGTAGCCAGTTACATTCCACATGTTGGATCATTATCCAGTAGGGGATGTATACTGTGACACAGCTCACACACCAGGGACACAACAGGGAGGCCTCAGAGTCCAGCTATGCCTGCAGGTGTCCCTATTGCCAGTACTACATTTAGTACTCTTCTCTTGCCTGGGAAAGAACTGTCAACAGTAGTACAGCCATGATACTCTACATGCCAGTGTGACAGCACATACCCTGGGCTACTACCTCTGTTTGTAACACATTCACATGGATAACAGTGCTGTACAGGCCTCATATACTTCTGTGTCCCAGACATGACACTCACACCCCTTGCTACTGTAATGACAGCACATAGGCGCATGTATTGTACATGGCATTACATACACTTATTACAGATGTCATTACCTTGCTATGTTATTGGACTGGGTGGTGTGAACTGGTTACCAGGGCTGAGCCATACTTAGCAGGTATCAACATTGCTCCAATATAACAGCTAAGCTGATTTGCACACTGGTAAGCGAAGCCTAGACTGTGCAAGTGCCCGTACGTTTACCTGTAGCTTACCACCACTTAGCCTCAAGCAAACCTGGGTAAACATGCTTAAAGCTGCTCAAAACTGCCTTAACCACTCTGTATCTGACAACCCTTGTCCTGCCCAGCAACAAAATGAACAATCCCTGCAGGTCTTGAACCCAGGACCCGATACACTATAGTCACAGCACTTAACCACTACACCATGACCATTGTGAAGACAGCTGTTGTTTTAATAATATATCTATTAATACACATATTGATTAGCATTGAACAATTGCCTTTACTTCCACAATTGTGTAGTACTTGTTATTAATATGACTGTTGTATTGCATATGTTGTTTTATCATAATGTACACATATCAGATACATACGCTGAGATATATCTTGGAGGGTATACACAACCGTGATGTTTTCACATGACAGGAATATGGATATATACATATACATATGTTGATATATGTCTACATGTACATACACATGTATATTCATAAATATGTCTGTATACACATCAGTATAGTGCATCATATATACGGCCATGTGTAGACCTCTTTGTATATACATATATATATATATATATATATATATATATATATATATATATATATATATATATATATATATATATATATATATATATAGCTATATATGTATGCACACCCTACATGTACAGATATACCTATTTATGTAGATATATATGTAGATATCTATAACTATATGTGCATACATATCTATCCTGATATACCTATTACTGTCAATATATATGTAGACATCCATAAGTATATGTGCGTATGTATCTCTATCTGTATATGGGTAGACATATATAGCTGTGTATATGTATATATTTGAGTGTTTATATGTATATATATATATATATATATATATATATATATATATATATATATATATATATATATATATATATATATAGACATATACATATCAATCTATGTATGTTGATATGTATATGTGTATATATCTATATAGATATATGGATAATTATATATACATATATGTTCACCATATGTCCAGAACATGGAGTGGAGTCCTACCCCAACCCCAATAGTCCCAACCTCTTAGTGCAAGGGGATGTCAGGTATGTATTGCAGGTATATATGTAGGCTACTGCTACTGTAATAGGGGTTGACTTAACAGACATGTTGTGTGTGGGAGGCCACATCTGCTTTTACCATGTGCGCCATTGGCTACTGACAGACATCCTAAGGACATCATAGTACAGTACCACTGCTAGCACAGTAATGCTCCTGTGGACTACAGCAGAGATATGGCCAATAAATGTGGACAGTCTGACACACTCTCATCAGTCCAGAGGTATACACAGAACCCCTTAGTGCAAGACATGTGGACCAAGACTGACAATGTGGATGTTAACAGCCATGTGGATGGGTATATCACATAAATACTGGAATACATTTGTCCTCATAGGTTATGCATTCACACACTCCTGCCTGTCCTGACACATATTAACCACTGGTGCAGACGTCACATGGCTACATACTACCCACTAGTTAGTGACATACATCTGTACAGCATCCCACTGCTATATCAGAAATACATGACAGTTATGGTGTCCCAGCAGCAGTACATCTGGAAAATATCTGGACATAACATCACACTGGGTAAGTACACTAAGCTGCTAGGCATGTAATAAAGCACTGTGAAGGCTACAGGCGGACTGCCACAACAATGGCCTACATTTCTTATGGGGGAATACACATGTACTTGCAAATATAGCAGGCTCTACATGCATGTCACAGCACACAGTAACAGACACCTGTGTGAAAGTGCATAACCACAACCAATGTGAACACAGCCACAGCCACATATGGCAAGTGTACTTAATATTACAGTATATGGACTGTCTGATCAACACCATCCTCATATGTGCCACTCACATACTAACCCTACATATACTGGGGCACTACACAGGGTGGTCAGATGCCTGTCTGTGGTATGGGACATGTGTGTTTGGCCCTACAAACATGTAAGCCAATAGGGTACCATACACTGGAGCAACATGTAACATCAGATAGAACAGGACCAAAAACAATGACATCTACCACAGTCTGTACACAGGCCAAGGTATATATTCGCAACAGGCAAACAAGACAAAGAGCCAGCACAATTCTGTATCCAAAAATAGTGTATTTAAAGATACATATATTGTTAACAATAAACCAGTATTGTATTGTACCTGTGTACTATGTATATATTCTACCTATGTTCCAAATTTCAGCTGTACACCACAAATCTATTAATTACCTTTATTTTTACAATTAATATTTTTTGTTTGTTCCTTCCACTGTAACTGTTTATGTGCCGCATACCACTGTAAAAACATGTTTTTTGTAATTTGTGTGTATACTGATCATGTCTAAATATTATTAATTGTATTCTAAACAAATCCACAGATAAAGCAGGTTTACATGAGATACTCAATTCAAAAGAAAAAAAGTGGATTGTTAAGTTAGGGAGCCTTTTTTCACCTGGCCTCAATGAATATTTCCAATTAACAATTCTCATTGGTGTATTAAGTGTTTATTGTCTAATTAATGGTGCTGTGTATATATATATATATATATATATATATATATATATATATATATATATATATATATATATATATATATATTATGTTGCTGGAGGGAAATGGCATTTATTATCAGTTTTTGTTCAC
The DNA here is from genome assembly GCF_019279795.1 of Protopterus annectens. Classification (NCBI taxonomy): domain Eukaryota; kingdom Metazoa; phylum Chordata; order Ceratodontiformes; family Protopteridae; genus Protopterus; species Protopterus annectens. Next base: position 1,293,555,654 of record NC_056733.1, on the reverse strand, counting down.
TGAGGAAGGCTGCAAAGCCAAAACCGGTCTGAATTGTTATGTGCATGTATATGTACATGTACATGTGTATTTTTTAATAAATTACTGATTTATTGTTAACAATATATGTATCTTTAAATACACTATTTTTGGATACAGGATTGTGCTGGCTTTGTCTTGTTTACTTTAGCATCTTTTTGGGCTGATGCACTAGCCGTACTTGCGAGTGGCTTTTTGTTTAGTTGACATATTCGCAATATACACATTGTTGACAATCACCATAAGTACACAGACCTCAGTACTTTACACACAACCACAGAATGCCCAGGTTATGTCCTCAAATATAACCCCTACTATACATAACGTGTAGCAATCTGATATCTCACTGGCTTGTTATCAGATATGATGTCAATAAATAATGGTGTACAGAACATATGTACCTCTTACTGCATGACATATGTACAAAGGTTGACAGAGTTGTGGCTGGAGGCACAAGCACAGGGCCAATATTAACATGTTGCTGTGATAACCTCATATATTTACTGTTGTAACAGGGTTTGTTGTGACATATGTCCTATGAGGGATATAAAGTCGGTAACTCTCACAGCTGTCACCATGTACTGACTGCAATCCTCACACTATGCTTCTGCAGTTCTCAGATAGGTGCTCTGTGAGTAACACAATAAACAAAAGACACCACACACTGCCCAGTCTGCAGATGACCCTAAAGATGGGGGTTTTCTCAAAAACATAGCACTGTGATGACACGTATTAAAACATGTAGACCAGCCATATCCACACACACCCTGTTAAACCGACATTACTCCAAATGCAGAATAGCAATACTTACATTCTGTAGTCATGTCAGGCACATTCCCCTCCTGCGTGTTGGCCTGTTTCCACAGTGTATGTTGTTAGAGGTAAATCCCAAATCCATCTCTGATGCTGTTTGCCAAACACCAGATCTAGGTCCTGCTCACAGTAAATGAATAGGCCCAACACCAACATGATGTTCCTAGATATTGGAGTGTGTTTCCATGGAATTGGCTATGGGAATCTTACCACAGCTGTTCCACATGCAATCAGCTAGAGGAGGGCAGCAATTCGTGCAGAGGCCATCAGCTGATCATGAGCATCACATACAAAACACGTGCTGCTGCTGCCTAAGTGAAGCAGGTGTAGTTCGCCACATCCACCAGAGATTGAGTGAGAGAGACAGAGACAAAGTAAGTCAGGGAGGGGGGTGGGAAAGTAAAACCTTAGCATGTTTGTGTCACACACCTAACAGTACAGGGTTTCAAATCCCTGACTATGTATTGCTATCTCATGTCTATGCAGTTATTGCATGCACCACATAGCTTACATGTTGAGGAGCTGTCCAAATGTATATGTGATGGTGAGTGACATCTGCAACAGTGATATGGTAGAGATATGGTAGGTGTAGTACACGTGCCTGTCCACATGAGCAGGTGTCAGTGTCAACACAGCCACACTCTCTCAGGGACTCGCACACATTGACACACTTGGCAGGGTTAGGAATACACTTCCTAACTAGTTAGTTTGCCACAATACAGTACTGTGTAGGTATCACTTGCACCACAGGGGTTATCTGGAGGTTATATGGGCAAAGGGTATATGAAGGTATGTGACATCAGACAGCATGCTTCAGTATGCAGTGGGGGTTGTAGTGAGTATGAATGTGGTCATAACCATCATACACCACACACACAGACACAGGGTGCCAGTACTGACATGCATGCATGCATAGCTTCATGGATATGTAGCAGTTGACAGTGCCAGAAGGCTATACAAGGTTAGGTGAAGGGTATACATTGGCATCAGGCCACATGACAATGGTCTGCAGTGTGCCTCAGGGGTGTAGTGTCTGGACTGGCCCACACAGGTGGGTATTGTATTCACCATCCAGTCATCTGGGTAACTATTGTGTGTGGCTATTGCTGTGCAATGCTTGCCATGTAAGTGTTCTTTAGTCCATGGCATGGATGCTGTCTGGGATGTGCACACGTCCCACATGCATGTACAGTGACATATGGAACTGTACCTGGGGTATCTGGCCCATGTTGTGCACACAGACTGTTATCATCAGATGTGCCTGTCCTGGTCACATGTGCCGGGAACTGGTAATAGACAGCAGGTTGACCCTGCACCTACATTGACAGCACGATGCAGGTATTCCCTGGTGTCAGTGGCATCTGTCCATACAGGGCATATGTTTAAGGCATGGTATGTCCTGTGTGGATCACATTTGATGGCACCACAGGTGTTGCAGGCATCCAGTGGGGAACACAGTGAAGGCACACTGTCTGCATGTATGTGCCTATTGTACTGATGGACAGGGTGCCATGCCCTCTGTAGTCCACTGTAATCACACCATGGTTACTATCTGTGGGCAATATGCAGGGTACTACCAACATAGTGGTTATTGTCTAGGCAAGTGTGTTTGTGTATGAGACATGGGTGAAAAAGTTCTCGGTGTAATACAAGGGTCTCTAACTTTGTTCATCAGGCCTTGATATCACATGTAGTGGTATGGATTGCCAACCCAGCCTCTCAGCTATTTCACATCTGTTATCCTTGTAAGGTGGACATTGTGCCATATAATAGGGCCACCATATAAGAAATTTGCAAAACCTGCTCCACAATGAGTCCATTTGTTACACACCCACAGCCACCTCCACACAGGATATGAATGACAAATACAGACACGCACTTTCCATGCTGGGATTAGAACTCCTACCTAACTAGTTTATTACACTACAGCATTATGCAGTTATAGGACACTCCACAGAGATTACTGGAATACTCTTTCTCCAAAGGTGCATTTCACTGGGTATAACATCAGTAGGCTGGCCAAAGAAGGTCATTGGAGGTTGTAGTGACTGTGAATGGCCTCAAAAGCATTGCACCCTACACAAGCAAAGAAACACACACACAAACATCCACATTTGCCATGTGTGGGAATAAAACCCCTACCAAAGTACTATATCACACTACAGCATTACACTGTTATAGGATGCACCATGGGGACTACTTGGCTACTTGTTTCTCAAAGGTGTATTTCACAGTGAATGACATCAGCAGGCTTGCCAAAGTAGGGTATTTGATTTGCAGTGAGTGTGACTAGCCTAAAAATAATTTCTCCCTACACAGACAAAGAAACACACACACACATCCAAACTTGCCATGTGTGGCAATAGAACCCCTACCAAAGTACTATATCACACTACAGCATTACACTGTTATAGGACACACCATGGAAATTACTGGGCTACTTCTTTCCCAAAGGTGTATTTCACAGTGAATGACATCAGCAGCCTTAACAAAGTAGGGCATTTGAATTGTAGTGAGTGTGACTAGCCTAAAAAGCATTGCCCCCTATACAGACACACACACACACACACACACACACACACACACACACACACACACACACACACACACACACACACACACACACACACACACACACACACACACAGTTGCCATGTCTGGGATTAGACCTCCTACCTAACTAGTTTATTATACTACCGCATTACACAGTTATAGGATGCACCACAGAGATTACTGGGCTACTTCTTTCCCAAAGGTGTATTTCAAAGTGGATTTCATCAGCAGGCTTGTCATAGTAGGGCTATGTGGGGGCAGTGTGTGTGCATGGGCCATAACCCATTCATCTAGAGGTAGACACACCACACACAGGCACACTCAGGTTTATATTCCACAGGTATGTGTATACAACTGCTAGATGACTACTGCATTGTTCAGTCATGTTGCACAGCTAGCACTTGCACCACAGAGTCTGTAATGCTGATGGATACCAGTGGCTAATTTCTACAGTGAGTGACATTTACCCATCATGTGGTTGTAGCCATTTGGCTGTGTGCTGGGTGGGACAAGCCTCATGATGGAAGACTCTTTGTCACTGTCACTCTCTTCCACACATCTATGTATGTCGAATTTTGGCATATTATAGTGTGTTGTCCTTGGATATATGTGTGTATTCCTATCCAATGCATGTGCAAAGCATGACTAGTGCATACTGAGGAGAGTATGCACTAACATCTGCAGCTGTCAGATATGTATGGTCCAGTGTTGTTGGCAGACATGGGCTTCATTTGTTTAAGTGTGTGAGCATGCTCAGTATGCCCTTCTGTATTGAATGTGTGGATCCATTCCAGGTAGTTTGTACTCCAGTTCAGAACTTTGTGTTCTACACCTACAGGTAGAAACTGTTTCTGCAGGATATCTGTAGATCAGTTGGCAATATGGGGTTCAACATGTACAAGGGATAGTGTGTACTGTAGGTGATTGTGTCTGTGCTGCTTCTGCTACATGGTACTGGTGTAAGCAGAGATAGTCAGACATGTGTACTGTTATACACTGTGATGTTTTATGCCCTCAAGCACCGTCAGGTGAATATTCTTGCTCACAGCGATGTCCTGAGGAACACAGGGTGAATGCAGCTGTGTCCATTATTGAGAGCAAATGCCTACATATTCACAGAAAGTTATACCATTCTGGAGGGGGAGCTGCAGACACTTACTGCTGGGTCTCGGTATCCAGTTCAGCACCTTATTACAGTGCTGGCAGAGGATCCCATACTTTTACATCCATCGACATGACAGTATTACCTTATCTTGCTGTGGCAGTACCTCACAGCTGTACAGATTCACACAGGTTACCCAGAGGCAGGGGTCATAGGGCAGGACATTACCCCTGTTGTGGTGTATGGGCAGGTTTGTAGCTACCCATTTTTGTGTTTGCAGCCAGGGATAGTATGTGCTCATGGCTGTGTGTCGGACCTTGCACATTCTGTCCTGCCCATGCTCCCACCCCCCTCTATTATTCTATCCTCTTCCATACATTATGCTTACATTCTCTGATACTTTCCCTAAAGTTATTACCTCATTACAGCTGTGTTTTGGTGTTGGTCCACAGTTCTTGCAGTGGGACATGGTGGACATGTTACTGTGGTTTGTCCACATGGCCTGGCATATGGCTTGTGTGGAGTGTGTTATGTTATTTGGGTGTCCATGGCATAACATACATTGGCAGTATGAGTGAACCTGCAAGCTACCCTAAAAATTATAGACCAATAACTTGTCTTCTGACGACGTATAAACTATACATGGGAATTGATGCTGACAGAGTTTATAGTCATTTAGAAGAAAACTCAATTATGGCAGTAGAACAAAAGGGCAATAAAAGAAAGTTATATGGAACAAAGGATCATTTGTTGTTAAATAAACTTATAGTGGAGAACTGTAAGAAAGGGAAGAATCTAAGTATGGCATGCATTGACTATATCATGGATAAAAGAGTGCTTAAAAATGTATAAGGTACATCCTACACTTATTGATTACATTACAGTAATCATGAAACAGTGGCAGACTACTTTGCAATTAAGCCAAGATAATGGACAGATTATTATCACAGGGATAAAAATCCAAAGGGGGATATTCCAGGGTGACTCCCTGTCACCACTGCTATTTTGACTTGCCATTAATCCATTAAGCTGTTTACCTAACAGCTTAGGTCATGGCTATAATTTGGCTTCTAGAAAACAACAAAGTCTAATGACTTCTCATCTTCTCTTTGTTGATGATTTAAATTGTATAGCTCATCAGATGAGGAACTGAAAGCACAGCTGCAGGTTGTCAAAAGTTTTTCAGATGATATTGGAATGTCATTTGGTCTTGATAAATGTAAAAAAGCAACCTTTAAAAAAGGAAAATTGCATCACCAGGAAAACATCAGTTTGGGACAAGAATGTGATATAAAAGAACTTGAGCAAGAGGGGGTGTATAAATATGGGTCTATATTAGAACACTGAACTTGCAAAATTTCGAGTGTTCTAATATCAACCCGCTGAAAATATCGAAGAAACAGAAAACTGAATTTTTTTCCCAGGGAAAGAATTTGGTTGTCCATTTCTGTTGCTTTGGTATTTTCAGTGCTGTGGTGGAAAGTTACAGGTCGGGTTCAGATAAGTGTGCGATTGTGTGGACGTGAGGGTTAGGGCAGGTTAGGTGAGTTAGGGTTAGGGCATGGGTCAGGTAAGTGTGCGATTGTGTGGACGTGAGAGTTAGGGCAGGGTAGGTGGGTTAGGGTTAGGGTGCGGGTGAGGTGACTGTGCGATAGTGACGGACCTTAGGGTTAAGGTTTGGGTTAAGGTAAGTGGATAGTTAGTGGTATATGTATAGTTTAGTGTAGGGTTAGGTGTAAGAGTTTAGGTGTATGTGTGTGGATTGCTGTTTGTTGGGTGTGCTTGTGTTGTGTGTATGTGTTTTGGAACAGCAATTTTTTTCCCTAGGAAAACATTTGCTGTTCTGTATGTTCGATGTTTTAAATTTTCGATTAATAGGGTTTGATATTAGAACACTCAAAATTTTGTTCTAATATAGATTCTATAAATACTTGGGAATTGATGAAGGATCAGCAATAAAGCATGAACAAATGCGAATAAAGCTTAGTATGGAGTACTTTAGAAGACTTAAATTAATCCTGAAAACAGCATTGACACCTAGGGACAAGATCCAAGCTATACATCAATTTGCTCTTTCTGTTCTAACTTATAGTTTTGGAGTGATTGACTGGCCCCAAAAAGTGTCGGATAGACTGGATATTAAAACAAGAAGGATGCTTCATGCTCACCAAATGATTTATAAAAATCAGTGTATACCAAGATTATATATTCCCCATTCTGAAGGAGGGGTAGGCCTCCTTGAAATTGATTACATGTATAGATCTGCAATTGTGGGACTCCACACATATCTACTGACCTCACAAGATCCAAATGTGGTGAAAGTTTTGAAACATGAGGAGAATAAATCTAAGATGACATCTCTGCTTAATTTCGCAGAAGCATATCAACATCAAGCAGGAATGGAAATCAAACCAGAAGTGGAAAATACCAGGCAGCAACTGAATGTGCTAAAAAACAAAAGAAAGAATATAAGGTGAAGGACCAGATGAGAAGGCAAGAAATGTGGAAAAACACAAATATAGTTGCAAGTATAGAAAACTTCTGGAAGAGCTTCATGTTGATCAAGAATGAACGCAGGAATGGTTAAGGAGAGGTGAATTTACATCAAGAAATGAAAGTTAACATTGGCAGCCTGGTTTACTAAGTCCATTGAACATGTGGGAGAAACGGACATATGTAGGTTTTGTGGAACCAAATTGGAAACAGTCACACACCTTATTACTGGTTGTGACTCTCTAATGGCAGAGGGACTTTATACTGAAAGGCATAATGATGTGGTGAGATTGTTACACTGAAGATTGTGCAAACATTATGGTATCAAAGTGGCTGAAAAACACCGGAAACATGAGCCACAGAGAATCATAGAAAATGATGAAGTTTACATCACATGGGATCACCCAATACCAACAGTCCAAAAGATAGATGCTAGAAAACCGGATATAGTGGTCCAAGAAAAGAAGACAAAAGTAGCATTGATCATTGAAATTGCTACACCTAGTGACTACAGTGTCTTGCATACAGACAGAAACAAAGTCATAAAATATCTCGATCTGCAGGCAGCAATGAGAGCTATGCGGAAGAAAGATACCCAGACAGTTCCAATAGTAGTAGGAACAACTGGTCTTATAAAAAATAATTTACAATCGTATTTAGATATGTTACCAATTCATGTAACACCATATGAATTGCAGAAGGAGTCATTACTGGGCACATTGCGGGTGCTGCGAAGAGCACTTTTGGCTAACATCAAAGAGTGAAACAATACTAATTTCATAAATTTTAATCATACCTTGACTTAGGAATGGGGTCCATTCCCATTATGGTATTAGAAACCCAAAAGACGTGGAGAAATTAAAAATGGCAGTATGGGTGAGAAACAGGCATTTGGCAGAGGCCTGTAGGCCATTTGGTGGTGATGCAGGTCAGTTGTAGCAGGCCCTTGCATTCTGTCTGTCCTACAGTCCCATACTGCCATACAGTATATTCCCTGGGGTGACAGGGTAGGTGTTCTAGGTGTTTATGTCAATACTTTCTATCAGTATTGATCAGGTGGTGTGGATGCTGGCAGGGTGCTACTTACAGCTAAGGAAACACCTGCATGGGACACCTGCACTGCATGCTGCATTCTTTCGCTATTGCCATACACAGGTGTGGGTCATATTGTATCCATTCCCAACAGCAGGGATACGACCAGAGCGGTACCTGTGGGTGGTGTTTGGGTGAGATGGGTACATGTGTGCTATGGACACTACTTGCATCTGACTCACAGATATGCATGGGGCATTCCAGTTATGATGGCTTGTGCAGGGACATCAGCTGTTTCCCAATATATCAGTCCAATCACCTTTGTGATCTGCAAGTGTTCAGCCAGGTGACATCGGTATTCCCTATTACAAGCCCAGATAATGTGATGCACACCTGTATGTACAATTCCAAGGGTGTGTCCATTTCATGGTTACACATTCTATACTGTATGTCTGGAGTACTTTTCCCTGTGTACTGCCTATATATCTAGCACAACAGTCATGCCATGTCCATCTTTCAGATTTTGACACATATTACCACCATACATTTACAATGGCTTACTGCTAGGATGTGTTATACTGGGGTGAATTGTCTTTGGCACTGCAGTTGTGAGGACTTGGCCTTGTCATTGGCAGCAGTGGGCAATGGCCAGCAGGTCAAGCCTCAACATGCATACATAATGACCACTCTCACGTAATATGAAACACACCAACCTAACACACACACTCCTGCATATTGTACAAATGCTACAATCTTTCCTGCTACCTTGGCCACCTCTGGTTATCTGTGGTCCTCTGGCATTATACCTACACATACATGTTACTACATGTCTACATCAGATTGGGGGAGCACACATGACTGTTACTACATTTCTACATAGGAGTGGGGGGCACACTTGACTGTTTTGACATTTCTACATAAGATTGGGGTGTGGCACACCTGACTGTTTCTACATTTCTGCGTAGGATTGGGGGGCACACCTGACACTTGTACACATTTGCTATGACTGTACTGGTATGTCAGGTACTCCATTTCATTCTGTTTTCTAACCTATCATGCTGATTAGAGGCATATCAGTGTACTACAGGTCTTAGGTTTGATTGCCCTACATATTAGTTTTGGACTTCCTACACTTCAGAACTAACATCCCACTGCCTGACCTGATGTAGTCTGTCTGTGTAGGCCTGGGGGGGAGGTTACCCATACGCATCATTCAGAGGCCTTAGCACAGCCTTTGTTTGTGTCTGTCTACACCTGTCCTGCTGGCTGAGACTGTTGTTCGGTATGTGAACTTCCCTGACTGACATGTGTGTGTCATATAGACACATGTGGCCAAGCACATTTCCTGCAGTGGGTTTTGTCACCAAGTGTAATACTGGCTACTATGATGACACCAATATTTGTTACAGATCTCATGCTGCCACTACAGATGTCTACTATCTGGTGGCATCCCATTCAGGCACCTGATTCCCTTGCATGCTCACATCCATACCATAGATACAGGTAACAACACATACTACTCCATTCGCCAAATGGTAAGGAGAGTGACTTACCTTGTGGGTGTGTCAGTATTGTGGATGGTGCTGGAAGGCTGCCTATGTCGGATGCACATAGTGCACTCCCTATACATGGTTGAGCACAAGTAGTGTCATGTTTGGCATCCCTTTTACTGTATGTGTGAGTCAGAGGAAGGTGTCATTCCCTGGGTCGCTTCTGTGTCAGTGTATGTGCTATGCGTTGCCTCTTTGCCAAGGCCAGGGCATACTGAGCATGCCATCTTCTGCCTACTGGGGCAGGCTCAGGTTGTTACTCCTCTGAGTCACTCTGTGCCTGTGCAGGCCTTGGCAATGGTGGGGGGCTGTGTGGCCCTGCCCCATGCTGTTCCTGCTGCAGCTGTTTCTGCAGGATCATATTGTGTAGCATGGCACATACGATAACAATTTGAGTACATGTAGCTGGGGAGTACTGCAAGGCTCCACTGGATGTGTCCAGGCACCGGAACCATGACTTGAGCATTCCAAACACATGCTCTGTTACAACTCTAGTCTGTGCGTGTGCCTCATTATGGAGTTCTTGTTTAGCTGTGTCTGCATTTCTGATGGGTGTCAGCCACAGCTCCAGTGTGTAAACAGCATCCCCCACTAGGTGACCATATGGGATGTCCCCACTGGCAAATCTTTGGTATAGCTGCGTCAGATGCCAAATGTGGGAATCGTGATAGTTCCCAGGGCAGCCAGCACACACATTCATTATAATTCCCTGGGCATCACACATGACCTGGCAGTTGATGGAGGAGAAGCCCTTGCGGTTGATGTAGACCCTACCCCACTCACCGGGTGGTGCTTTGATGAGCATGTGCATGTGGTCTATAGCACCCACTACCTCAGGGTATTCTGCTATTTGGTGGAAGAGATGCATATTGCTGGCCAACGGCTCACGGTGTTGGAGAAATATACGTGCTTATCGGCATGTGCTGACATGGCATCCAGAAACTGGTGGAGTACCCTGGATGCTGATACCTGTGAGATCCCCATGATATCCCCAGTTGGCCTTTGGAAGGTACCTGTAGCTAGTATTCTTAGGCCTACACTTACCTTGGTATCCACTGGGTGGGTTACTCTCTGTTAGTTCTGTGTGTGAGGCGTGGCCAGCACAGCTCAACAATTTGCTGTAGGAGGTCCCTGTCCACCCTATAGCGCTCCACTATCTCCAGCTCATGCAGCCCCTGGTAGGTTACCCTGGGTCTGTACACTCTTCTCCGTCTCCTCACTGTGGGTTGGTCAACAGCATTCTCATCCTCGGCCTCTTCCACATGTTGTATGATAGCTGTTGCTTTTGTTTGTTAAAAATTCCCCGCTTGTATACACTGGTGGTGTAGAGCATGTGGGAAAAAATAGAGGGAAAGGTGTTTGCATAGTTTATAGTATTGTTCTGGCCTGGGCTGGGCTGCTGCCTGTATAACTGGCTGATTCTGATACATTTCACCTGCCAGCTATGCTAGTTCTCCTTAATTACCTTCCTACTGCTGTTTTCCTTTCCCATTGCCTTCCTGTTGAAGCCCGGGGCACGCCGTGCAAACACAGTGCTCAAATGTGCACAGAGCTGCTATTTCCTGGTTTACTTTATTTTTTTCCTTCCCGCTTAGGCAATGTAAAGAGTGCTAGGCAGCCTCAGACACACTCCCTTGCTTAGCTGTACTAAGCTAAGGGCAAACCGAGCCACAAGGCTCCAATCTATTTACAGTATGCCTGACTCACCCCCTATGATGTCAGCTAACTCCTAGGCTTGCACCAAGCTATTCCTGCTCTTACACTGTTGGGTGCTGACTAGCATGCAGGGGGAAATCTGGGATTCAGGATCATTCTCCTCATTTGCATAGGATAGCCTGCTGATGCATAGTTACAGGTCCCACACTGAGCCTCCCCTCTTAGTAACCACTATTCAATGGCCAAGATGTCTTCTGCCTGCCATTGAGTATAATGGCAAAAATAGTGATTTTGGTTAGAATGCTTATTTTAGGCTTTTTTTTAATTTTTTTGCCCAATCCTGTTTGTACGCCACTGCCCTATGCTTAAACAGTCGAGATCGGCTAAAAAAAATAAAAGTTGATTTTTTTAAATTTTGCAACTGCTTTCCATGCCAATGGCCATATATTTGGCCATTGGCATGCTTTCTACTTAATATCCATCCTTTGTTTGGAGCTGTCATGGCTCCGTTTTGTAGTTTGCAGAAATGTACTCGGTTACTGGCCGAGTATTTTTCTGCAGATTACACTAGTCCTGCACGGCCGGCTTCCAGCTTCCTGGATTGCAAATTCACCTAATTTGCATGGATTTCACCTGGAAATGTGGTAATTTGCATACAGGGGCTGAGTCCATGCAGGACTAGTGCAGAAATGCTCATGCACGTCCCTACGGCTTATTCCTGGATCGCACGGCAAACATATTGCCTGCTGGAGCTCCTGCACTAGTCTTGCACACCGTGTAGGACTTGCTGAATCCAGGGGCATATCTCAGTTACTCATAGAAGTTACATGTTTTCTCTCTCAACTTTCAGGACTGCATTTTCCTTATAGAGTCTCACATATGGGGTCTTTATTTTAATCCAGTGATCTAAAAATGAGATTTCCTGCTAGCTTTGCAAAATGTCCCTTTGGATTACATTTGAAAGTTTTTACTCCTCCAGTTCATGACGCAGCTTCATAAATGTAATGAACTGACTCTATGGAGTAAAAATATTGCAGGCTATTAAACTTAGGGAGCTGTGCTTGCTATTGAAAGGGCAGCCTAATAATTTTTTACCATCTTTTTTGTTCTGTAACTTGTGATATATTTATTTAATTGTATAAATTCACTGACAGCCAAAACTGGTATTTCTGAGGTATGGAATGTAAAACACTTTATCTTGCAAAAAGAGACTTTACCTTTACAGTACATAATCACTTTCTATGGAAAAGATAATTATATACATTGAATTTATGATATTCTATCATAAAACTATAGTGTTATAGTTCTGGAGCAAAGCTGTTGCAATTGTTGAAAAAGAGAGTACAACTGTTGTAAAAGAGAGTAAAATCCCATGAGTGGAGGAGCTCCCTGGTCAACCTCAGTAAGAAGCTGTGATCCCTGATAAAATCCTCCAAAGCTAGTTATGAAAACATAATTGCCACTGATTCTAAAGGCAACCACAAAGCATTCTATAGATATGTCAAGAATCTCAATGGCAACACTCAGATCTGCTCTGAGTTACAGCACAATGGCACTAAATATGCAGACCCAACTGATATTGCCAAAATCCTGGCAGATAGTTTCAGTGCTAACTTTAACACCCTCTCACCCCCTAAAGAGCCCATCTCTATACTGGAAGAATGCAAAGTTCCTGTAATCATGGCTGCACAGGTAAAAACCACACTCTCCAAAGTCAAGAACACAGCATCCATGGGACCAGACAACATCCCAGGCTGCATTCTACACAAACTACAGAATGAACTGGCACCCCACCTAAGTACCATGTTCAATCATAGCCTCACCTCAGGCTTTGTGCTTGCTGAATGGTGCACAGTGATGGTTATCCCACTCCACAAGGGGGGGGCCACCATGGACTCCGGGAACTACTGCCCCATTAGCCTGACAAGCCTGGTCTGCAAGGCCATGGAACATATCATCATGGAACTTATAAACAAAGACATTGGTAATCTCCAAACTCTGGACCCCACCCAGGTTTGTAAAAAGCAGATCATGTCTCCTAAACCTGATAGACTTCTTTGAAGCAGTCACCAAAGCCATAGACAAGGATAATGTGGTTCACACAGCCTATCTAGATCTTGCCAAGGCTTTTGACACCATCCCCCACTCTGGAATTATAGATAAACTCACTAAACTAGGTATAAATCCCTATGTCACAAGATGGGTTGCCAACTGGCTCACTGACAGAACCCACACTGTGAAAGTAGCAGACTCCAAATCCAACTTTAGACCAGTGACAAGTGGAGTACCACAGGGTTCAGTCCTGGGTCCTCTCCTGTTTGGTATCTACTTCTCTGAAGTACAGGCTAACACAGAAGGTCTTTGGCTAATGAAGTTCGCAGATGACTACAAACTAGGAGCCATAATCGAAACTACAAACGATGTGGACATCCTACAAAGGGGCCTCACTGAGACAGATGTCTGGTGTCAAAACCATGGCCTCAAGCTCAATGCGAAAAAGTGCATTGTCATCCCCTTTGGTAAAAACTCTGTACCCATGAACTACAACATAGGCAGTAGTATCATTAACACCGAATGTGTGATAAGAGACCTTGGGACACAGGTGGACAGTAGTCTCTCCTTTGATAATCACATTGCCACAGTGGTCCGGAAATCCTATGTGGCACACCTCATCATAAAAGGTTTCTCATCCAGAAAAAAAGAGGTCATTGTTCCCCTCTACTCATCACTCATTAGACCCATTATAGAGTACAACGCCCCTTTTGGTATGTACCTCACAAGACATCTACAACAACTGGAAACGCCACATAAATACCTCACAAAGAGGATTACCGGCCTCAAACAGATGCCCTACGCAGACCGTCTCAAAAAACTCCAGCTTTACTCCATCGCATATCACCTTCTCAGAGGTGATCTCTGTCTAACATACAAAGCTATGTCAAACCCAGATCTGTTGGACATGCTCCACTTAAAGAAATCCCAATCCCTCCGAGCTACATGCTCTAGGGACCTAAACCTTGTCACCACAATAAACAGAACATGCCAGAGGGATAGATTTCTGTCCCAGAGACTTCCCATACTCTGGAATAAACTACCTATCTATATCAAACAAAGCTCTTCATTAGCACTCATCAAGAAAAATCTTGATGATTGGATGGGAAATAGGAAATTCACCCCGTGGATCACCACTGTGGCTCTGCTCGACAGTGGCACAGGAAAATAATTTTCTTGGGTGGCAAAAGCCAGGGTACCTTTTTGGCTGGGCTTGTATAGGCCCCAGGGGCCGATAGCCTAGTACCTGCTTATGAACCTATGAACCTATGAACAAGGATTCATAACACGACAGTGAAAAAAAAAAGCTCAGCTATATCTAAATGTATGTGCATTATACAGGAGGCTATGCCCCTGTCTCCATACCCCACAATCAAAATATACTAACATGTAGCTCATAATACCACAGGAATACTGAGAATTCAAGCAAACCAGACATTTTCTTTACTCCATGGTAAGGCGAGAGCACTCATTGTTAGTATACTGAATTAATAGTGGTTTGTTGACTTCAGGTTGTGTAATCCTCTTGCAGAACATTGCTTTTGATTTTTTTTCTTGTTCACTTTAATTTATGGTTTTTTTTGCATTGAAAAGTTTTTTTTTTAATAATGTGTCTCCTTAAGCATCTATAATCAAGCATCACTGTTTTCCTAGTTTGGAAGATAAAGGAGTATTACCGACATACAAACTGATCTGCTTCATTAAAAGAGGTGCCTTTTTCATAATACTAAGTATAATACTAAGTATTAAATGGCTTATGCTGCTCTGGACTCTCCTTTTAAAAGACAGCATCATAGCATTATTTCCTCTGTTTAGGAACAGGAAAGTAGTTAGAAAACAGTGCTGCAATTAGTACTACAAACCAAATATAATGCATTTGGGTTTGTGTGTATGTGAACAGGTTTTTAATATTTTAATAAACATATGCTTTTAATATTTGCTTTTTAACTTTTAAATTTGTATATTTTGGCTGTCTCTATTTGGTGTCATAAGTTCATCAAAGGTTTGATTGTCAAAGCTATGACCTACTAGTCTCCATGAAGCTAGACCACTGTTAACCCATTTTGATATTTTCTACTTCATATATCTACCTATCTGTCTGTCTGTCTGCTGTGATTATTGTTGAAAGGAAGGAAATAAATATCAGCTTCTGAATGCAAGTTAAGTCCATAACCATGGATTGTGTTTAATGAACCTATTATTTTTTTTCTATTGCATGTATTTCTTTTTAGTATTAAGTTCCTCAGTCTGGGATTAGCTTCCCCAGGGGTCTGCTCCAGGCACAGACTTTCAAAAAGAATGAAATCAGGTATTGTATTATAGTCCTGGAAAATGTTAGCTATAATTGTGCTGTAGCATCATGTTGAATTCACAACATGAACACCAAGTGGACTATAGAATGCAGTGTCCTCACTGTAACACACAAACTATAAAATAAAATAAACTTTGCAATTTCTACTTCTTCTCTCACTAATCAGGGAAATTAATTAGATGATTCCTCATCAGGCTAAGTAACTTATTTTTTATACCTCCAAATATAATGATATAAAACAAAATTAAGTATTAAATACCTGACAAAAATAACATATCTTATTCTGCTCCCAAGTTCTCCCAATCAGTTAAAAATTAAATCAGTAAATAAAATAATGAACTTTCCATAACAAACCTGCATACTGCAATCCCTGCTAAAAATGACAAAAACTGCATGTACTTAGCAAACGAACCAGAAGTTCTCAAAGTCACAAGAAAATACCCAAGCTTGTGGAACTCAGCTACCAACATTGTTATACATTTTTATTTGAACATGAATCATTTATTAAATGGAATCCATAGGCAATTTCTACTCTGATTAACAATCTTTAGGAAAACATTTGTGAAATCTGTTCATTTTGAGAAATAAAAGTAATGGATCTTTAAGATCATAGGGATTATCAGTCAAATCTGTGCTTTACTAATACCTGCCCTTATGATGTACCACATACTTCTAGAAGGGAAAAGCATGTCAGATCAGGGATGAATTTGCAGATGACCAGCCAATTTTCAGGGTTAATATTGAAGAATGTGAGGGTTCAACTCTATTTAGTATATAAGGACAATTTATTCCTGAGATGGGTAAACATTAGTTAATAAATTTGTCCCTTTGGCATGTTTTACTTATCAGTTGGTGGAGATTAAAATCCTTAGTTCTAAAGTTTGCTTTTCATAGATGTAAGAGATCAAGGAGGATTGGGTCATCAATGGCACAGAATGCAAGACACAGATCTCTATGCAAGGGTTTATAAGAGACAGACTATAGAGATAGGGATCTGAGTCTGTCTTGGTACTCAAGCCTCTTTAGACCAGTAATCATTTTGGTTAGGAACCACTGGGGCTTTTATGCAGTATGTTTGGGTAGGCACACACCAAAGGGAGCACTGTAGTCTATATTTGGTCTAATTAAAGCAGTATACACAGGGATGATAATGTCTTTTGACCAGGATGAGATGTTATGCTAAGCAGAAGGATTTCTAAACTAATGATGCATTATGGCAGTTAAAGAAGAAGGAACTTATTGACCACAGTGCTAAGGTCCCTAACTACCATAAAAGATTGGAGTAGGGTTATAGCTAAACTGAACGTTGAGTATGAGTTTTTATTTTTTTGCTAAGTATGAAAACATAGCATTTTATTTTTTGGCATTTAATTTTATTCTTTTTTGAGTACAACATTGGTTTGTTAGGACTGGCACTTGCAGTAGTGATACTGTATCAATGGGTGATCAGAAAATAACAACCATTTTGCAGTCATCAGCAAACCTAATTAACCATAGGTCAGGGTTTATGGTTTGGAGGTCAGAGAAGAATATACAAAAAAGAAGGGGTCCCAGTACTGTACCCTGAGGTACAGTTGCTGGTTACCTTCTTACTTTCTAGGGATACACCTGACACTTTAATTATGCGGTTTCTGTCTTTCAGCCTGTTTGCAGCCTGTCCACTTTACCTCTAAAGGATCTACATGTAGGTCTCTTACTTTATTTATATTACTTGAATAAATAATGGTGTCAAATGCATTGATTCAATGTAAATAGGTCCTTTGAACCATATGACCACTATCTATTACCTCTGTGACCATCTCAAAGAAGTTTATTAAATTAGGTATATAAGAGGACACTGAAACTCTAACTATATGAGGTTTTTTATATCATAGTTCATGAAGTCAAACATTATGTATTCTATGGCTTTGGAAATTAGTTATGCTGATGGGTCTGCAGATCCTGGAGTTTGTTATAAAGGAATATTACCACAACAGTCTTCAAGGACATACCCTGTGGACAAACCCAGGTGAAACAAATTCAGGACATGTTGCACAAAGGCACATTTGGTGCTATGTATTAGCTGTCCTTTTAAATTGTCTGGACCCACAAAAGCGATATTTTTACTTTTTTGAGAGCAATGTTAACATATATTTCTTGATTATCTTAAGGGGTATGGGATACTCAGAGATTTGCTGGATATTGATTACTGTTTCCAGGTGAAGTTGTTATTGGATTTTCTATTCAAGTATATCTTTGGACTGTTTCTCCCATTCATTCCCCACCACCAGTGAGAAAGTCAGCTGAGGGAAACATCATTCAGCCAACACTCATAGGTGACTTTGTTTTTCCTTTCTTTTTATGCCCTATCAATCCAACAGGCACTTAGCAAAGTGATGGGGAAGGGGTATGAAATGGTTTGACCATGAAGGAGAACCCCTTTGTTGCAAAAGGAGTATGTTCCTCAAACAACCCTAAACCTACCCCAAAGCATGGAAGGAAGTTTTCTCTGTCTCCACCACGAAAATCATATGTATCTAATGTACTCTAAAGAATGTTCAACCCACCCCACCCCAAATCCAGAAAAAGCAACCAGGTTACACACTATCACTTCTCCCTCTGCTTTGTGTCTATTGTGCTAACCTAGCTAATCAAACCCCATTCACTTAGACAGCTGTTAAGATTCTATCCCTATACATATCTGCAAGTATATTCACAGTGTTTTTTGGGGTTAAAGTGAGTGATGCCATTTTGGATTACATCAGAACACTGCTGGGTATTATTTCTTAGCTTTCTGGTGTAATTAAGGAATATTTCTAACTATCTTTCATTTCAGATGCTAGTTTCATTTCATGTTTGGCTTCAATCTTCATTTTTACATAGTAACATAATAAAAAATAACTATATAAGTACCTGCATCAGATCTTACTGTATGCATTTATAAGTTTCATTAAGGAAAATATAGTGATCATAACATATGAGTTAGTATTTATTTAATAAAGAGTTCAGTTTTTCTCAATAAATACAATCACACATTATTTTGCTGGTTTTCATTTTGATAGTGGAGAATTTGTTTTATCCAAAACAGTGGCGATGCTTTCAAATTCTGTAAATGAAGGTCTATACTCATTTTCCTGTTACTTGGAAATCATTTTCTAGCTTTTGTTAGCATACTCCAAATAACCATACTCCAAATAACCATAAATTGTTTCCTAGGTATGGAGCATTAAACACCAAAACTTTAGTAAGAATACATTTGTCTGTTCACAATGCTTGTATGAAGCCATGAATTTCTTTCCAAAGGGTCGCAGAACTTTGCAGTCGTATACCATATGCTGTCAGTCCTCTTTTAAGAAAGATTAAACCTCCAACAACTAATAACTTTTTAAATGTAATCTAGATCTTATGTGGAGACCTATGTAAACACTTACAAGAAAATAGCCTCCAAAATAAAGATGATTCGTTTCTTAGGATAATAAAATAAATTTTAGTAATAGTTAAATCACTTATTTGTGAAGCATAATCCCAGTAGTTACCTTTATGTGAAAGTTATATATTTTATTATTATTCTATATGTTTTAGATAGCTAAGATCTGCTCAGATCACCTGATTGTTCAGGAAAATAAATAATAGATGGATATTTTATTTTATCTAGAGCCAACACTGAGTCAGTTTTACAGATTATGAACTGAATATTCATCTATAGTGTAAGCCAATCATCCATATCTAGGTCATATATTCCCATTAAATAGTCAGTATTAAGCATCTTAACATTTGAGTAAAAAAATATATCTCTAGTTATTTACATTTAGCATTTTATTAAAAAAACAAACTAATGATATATTCTGGTGTAAAACATATTGGGAATAAAGCAAAGCAGCATGCTTGTTGTTGTGTCTTTCGGCTTTTCCTGGTTAGGGGTTGCCACAGCGGAACTCCGGTCTGCTAATGATCGGTAGTTGATTTTTACGTGCCGAGTTACCAGCCCTGATGCACAACCTTCAATGAAGGTATACCCATTCACGCATGTCTCCACGCAGAAGACGCTCTAGCTGAGACAACTGGACAGCGTCTTACTGTGAGGTGACAACGCTACCGCAGCACCACCACCGCAGGTTTTATCTCTGGATATTTATATACAAAGTTTCTGAAAGATTTTAAGATATTTATGTATGAAACACTTGTTAAGTTACTGGTGTGTTTGATAAAATATTTCTTTCACAATCATTTCAGATTGTTATTTAAGATTTGTATATGTGATATTTTTCTCATAGTTTAGCCAGATGGTCTCATATAATTTTTTCATCTGAACGAATAATTTGAATTTAACCATGGAACCATTGTTGTAATGCTAGATGTGTGTCTAGATCAGGGAAAACTATTCCTCGAGTTTCCAGTATCTTGTACTGTATTCCAGGGCTATTCTGAGTTTATTAAGATGCCATAAAAATCCAGCTTATGCTATTGAACAGATTAATTTGAATTTTAGATGGAACTAAAGATGTTGTTTGTATAATATATAGCATTTAGGAAAAAATAGCCATTTTAATCAAGGACAACTTATCTGTCATAGAAAAGAGTAGCTTATTTCATTTGTTTATTGAAGCATTTACATTATCCAAGATGTTATAGTTTGTTTTTATCACTTCTTCACAATACATTATAAGGGTAATGCCCAAATATTTAATCTGTTTATTATTCCAATTAAATTCCCTATGATTTTCCCTCAACTCATTTAAATATTTATTAATTAACAGAATGTGAGTTTTATTATGATAGAACTTTAGACCATTCACCATTCAAAATACATAAGTGAATTTTGATATAATTTAATGAATAGTTAATATTATTTATTTCTAACACCTTAGATAGATATGTCCAGTTTACAGAATGAAAAGCTCTGTCCTGATCCAAGCTGAGTATAGACAGCTCTTTCATATTACTACTGGGAAAATCTGTTAAAATAATTATTCTTTAGATTTTATGCTAAGCTTCTCTATTGAATATAAAATCAATTTGATCTTCATCTATTAATATGGTAAGCATGTGTTTGAGCCTTTAGCAAGGATGGACATAAAATATTTATGGGGCAATATTCAATAAAAATGTAGGTCTCTAAGAACAAAAAGATGAATCTTTATCTTGTTTTAATAATAGGAAAATTTATAAGTATATCCACAAGGAAGGAATATTTAATGTAGTTTTGTTCTCTGTGAATACATTTAGAGATCATTTATATAATTAGGGAATGAGGACACCATTATGTACAGCTTTACTTTCTTTCAACCCTTTTAGTGGTTCTTTACTTTTTGTCATATAAATAGATTTTTCCTGTCTTTTTAATTTGCTCTGAAATAATGCAGTTGTGTATATCATTATTTAAAATGGTCTCAATCATACTTACATCTCCTTTAGATATATTATTTTTCATATAGTTTTTTTTAAAAAACATTATGTTTCCTTCACATCAGTAGCATTTCTACTACTTCCGGAAATAAACAAATTTTAATATTATTACAGCAGATATTTTTGAAGCTCTGAGGGCTAACTTATATAAGCCATTTGGGTTTAGGGACTAAGACTCTAATTTAACTTCTTCAAGACTAACAGAAACCTTATGCCATAAGATATCCTGATATTTTGCATTCATTTTTTTTTCATTTCACTCAAAGAATCTTTATTTCTCATGTCTAGAAATTAAACCACTTTAAATATAAACCCTATAAATTCTTGGCTGCATGCTGAATCTGTAGAAGTAAATGATATAAAATAAAGAATTTGACTCAGACACATTATTAACAGCTATAATATTGACCAAGTCAGTAATGTTTAATAGTGCTTTAGCTGTTGCTGAAATTCTAGGCTTGCTAATTGCACTATCATTCAGATTAAGTACACAATTAAAATCCCCTGCTATTATTATATTCTTCTTCATATAAAAGGCCAAGATTTCTTGATATTTCTTAGAAAATTTAGCTCCAATTCCTGGAATCCAGTACATGTAGGCTAAAGTAAATATTTTCCCATGAAATTCAATAATGGCAATGCACATCATGCCTGTAGCATCACCATATGAGAATACAACCTTAGGCATTATGATAGAGGTTTTCCAAAGGATAAATATACACCTTATTTTGTCTTGAAGCATTAGAACTTAGTAATATGGAATATTCCCTTATGTTTACTCCATCAGTATTTCCTTGTAACAAATGAGTTTCCTGTAAAAAGGTCACTTGAACTTCATGCATTTTCAAATAATTAAACAAGCTATCCCTCTTACTACCACTGCCATTTTCCAAAGAAATGCATTTCAAGTTAGACATATTGTGTTAATAAAATTAGAAGTTATGTACCTACCATAACGTTCCATGTTAGTTGTCTTTTCTCGCCTTCTTTCTTGCTGGATGGGTTCGGAGCCGATCCTCGGCTCCGACTCGGCACTTGCTTAGCTTGAGAACTCCTTTTACCAGCTCGAGGCAACCCTATATCCCATGATGCAAGGCTAGACTACCTCAGATCTCGTTTGGTAGCTAAATAACCCTGCCAATAATACTAATCCCAAAGGAAGAGCACAACTAGCCTAGAAGAACTAGGCAAAAGGTTCTTAAGATATACTCTCTAAAGAACTAAGGAGAGTGAATCTGATAAAGAGAACTCTTCAAGATCTGTCCAGGCCAGGGGGAAGGAGGGAGGGATGCAAGAAAGAAGGCGAGAGAAGACAACTAACATGGAACGTTATGGTAGGTACATAACTTCTAAATGTTAAGTTGTCAATCTCGCCTTCATTCTTGCTGGATGGGACCGCGTCCCTAGCACCTGTATCCCGGGTGGCTCAATGGAACAGACTCTTGAGTACTGTGGAACCAAAACTGGCTCTGTCCCTGGAGGCCAAATCTAATTTGTAATGAGAGACAAAGGTATGAGGAGTGGCCCAAGTAGCTGCTGCACAAATGGTATCAATGGGTAGCCTATCCTGAAAAGCTGTAGAAGTGGATAGGCTCCTGGTTGAGTGTGCCTTCGGTTTTGAGGGTAGTTGCTTGCCTCTGAGCGAATACACATAAGAAATGGTGGAAGATAACCATCTGGATAAGGTCACTTTTGATACTGGGACACCTTTTCTGTTTTCTGCATAGGAGACAAATAATTGATCTGATTTCCTGAATTGTTTAGTTCTATGCAAATAATACCTGAGCTGACGATGGACATCCAAAAAATGAAGCTTTTGTTCAGCTCTGTCAGAATAATTTGAGAAAAAAACTGGTAGATTGATGGATTGATTAATATTAGTTTGAGAAACAACTTTGGGAAGAAAGGATGGATTTGTTCTCAAGGATACCCTGTCCTTGTGAAAAACCAAGTAAGGGGAGCGGATGCAGAGAGCTTGAATCTCGGATACCCTTCTTGCTGAAGTGACAGCCAGTAAGAATATAGTTTTCCAGGTCAATAACTTCAAGGAGCATGAAGCAGACGGTTCGAAGGGGGGTAAAATCAAGGATGCTAACATCAAATTCAGATCCCATTGTGGAGGAGGATGTTTTATTGGAGGCTTTAGGAGAAAAACTCCTCTCAGAAAAGCTTTGCATAGTCTATGTGACATAATGTTATGATCTTGCAAGCCAACGTGATATTTGGAAATAGCCGCCAGTTGAACTTTGACTGTTGATGAAGAAGATCCTGACTGAAAAACTTCAGCTAGAAAATCTAAAACAGAATGCACAGGTGCAGTAAAGGGATCAATGTGCCTGGAGTTTGCCCAAAGGGAAAAACGTTGCCACTTGCTAGCATAAACCGTTCTGGTGGACGACTTCAAAGAAACTATTAAGATATCTCTGACAGGATCAGAGATCATAGGAAGCCTGGCTAGGGAAGGAAGTGGAGCAACCAAGCAGTGAGGTTGAGAGAACAAATGGCCCGGTGCTGTTGACCCGATTGGTGGATCAAAAGATCCGGAACTGGGTCCAGATGCCAAGGCTGCACCAGGAGGTGACGATGCAGAGTCGGAAACCAAATTTGTCGAGGCCAGTAAGGGGCAATGAGAATCAACTTGGCCCTCAAAACGGTAGCTTTCTGAATAACCTGTGGAATTAAGGGGAAAGGAGGAAAGGCGTACAGAAGTCCCCGGGGTCAATCCTGGGTTAGAGAGTCTCTCAGGGGTTGGCCTGGTAGGGGAAAGAGGGTGAAGTAGTCCGGGCATTTGTTGTTTTGGGGTGTAGCAAAAAGATCGCAACAAGGGGTGCCCCACTTCAGAAATATCTCGTCCACTATCGATTGATTGAGAGACCACTCGTGAGGCATGAGAATGGCTCTGCTCAGTCTGTCCGCTAAGAGGTTGGACCTGCCGGGGATGTGCGTTGCTATCAGAAACCGATGAGAGGAGATTGCCCATTGCCAAAGTCTGAGAGCTTCTCGACACAAAGGATAGGACCTGGTCCCGCCCTGCTTGTTGATGTACCAGACCACAGACATGTTGTCCGTTTGAACTGCAATAGTCCTCGCGGGAAGAAAGACGTTGAGGGCTTGCAACGTTAAAAGCACCGCTCTCATCTCCAGGACATTTATGTGCAGATGGTATTCGATGGGTTGCCAAGTCCCGTGGACCATCCTGCCCTGATAATGCCCCCCCCACCCGATCAGAGAGGCATCCGTAGTGACTGTGGCAACCGGAGGAGGGGGAACAAATGGTCGGCCCTGATGAAGTAGAGGGGAAGATATCCACCAGGTTAGATGAGTCCTGCACGATTGTGTAACCAAGATTTCATGCCTCATGGGAAGGTTCTGGAATGACCACTGAGTGAATAACATCCACTGCAGAAGACGCATGTGGAAGTGAGCTAATGGTAGAAGTACAATGGCCGCAGCCATGAGACCTAGAACCTTCAGAACCAATCTGGCTTTGACTTTGCTGCTCTGCAATAAAATCCGAACGTATTTTTGGATGTCCAGAATTCTCTGATTTGTTAGTCTGGCTAACATACTGACTGTGTTTAATTCTGCGCCTATAAAGGTGATAGATTGGCAAGGCAGCAGAGAAGATTTTTCGAAATTCACCGATATTAATACACTTAATATCGAACCACTGTGTATAATGAATGAAGGCTCCAGTACTGAAACACGAAGAATTTATTCCACTTTAGTACAGACTAAGCATATGCTTTCACCAGCAACCTGGCTTCTTCTTCACCGATATTCCCAGCCTTTTGCACAGCTGCAGAGTGTAGTCTCTGCTCTGAAGAAGCTGATGCTTGGTGGTGGCGGAGAGGAGCCAGTCGTCTAAATAAGGAAACACCTGGAATCCTTGACGTCTCAGATGAGCTGTGACCACTGCCATGCATTTGGTAAACACTCTGGGGGCTGAAGTGAGACCAAAGGGCAGGGCTCTGAATTGATAATGACTGGTCCCTAGCCGAAAGCGGAGAAACCTCCTGGAGCGCCTGTGTATCTTTATGTGATAGTACGCGTCCTGAAGGTCTATCGAGCACATCCAGTTGTCCTTGCCCAGAAAGGGCAGAATGGACTGAAGCGTGACCATCCGGAATCTTGCCTTCTTGACAAATCTGTTTAGATTGCTCAGGTCTAAAATAGGTCTCCAATCTCCCGTCCTTTTGGGGACCAAAAAGAATCTCGAGTAGACGCCGGATCCTACTTGGTCTGCTGGAACAGTCTGGACGGCTTTTTTCTAGGAGCTTTGAAACCTCCTGTTTTGCCAAATCCCTTTGACCGGGTGAGATGTCTGGAAGGGATTGGTGAGGTACGGGATACCTTTTGAAGGGGATTTTGTAACCCTCGGATATGATCGACTGTACCCACATATCTTGTGAAAGGGAACGCCAGGCTACTGGGTACAGCAATATCCTTCCCCCAACTGCCTCCAAGGGTGGACAGTCAGGCAACACCTCAGGGATGCTGAAAGGGCTTCTCAGGAAGAGACTCCCTGTTGCCCTGATTCTGAGGACCCCCCCTGCCTCTAGGGCGGCGTCTATTATTGTTACCCCCTCTGCCTCTGGGGGTAAACTGACCACGCGTGTCTGGCACTGCTCCTTGGGCTTTACGGAACCACATCTTTCCTCCTTTCTGACCCTTGGGATAGGGTCTAGAAGGGGTGGAAAATTGGACTCCTACGGCAGAAAGAGTTTTGCTGTCTTGCTCACACCTGGTCAAGGTTTCCTTCACCTGAGGTCCGAACAAAGCCGAACCGTCAAAGGGGGTATTGGTGAAGGACGCCTTAAAGGGGTCCGCGAAATTACAAAGCCGCATCCAGGCTTGACGTCTAAGCACCACTCCTGTGCCTGCGGCTCTGCTCGCTCCATCGGCTGCATAGGATATGAGCCGCATGGAGGAGTTGGTTAAAGAATTTAGGATTGCTAGCTGTGAGGCAATCTTGTCTTGAGCCCCAGCAGCTGAAGGATCCTGAACCACTTCACCTAGTTCCTTGAGAATATCTCTTTGAAGTCTGGTGAAATGACAAAGGTAGTTCAGCGAACGCATAGCAAAGGTCGCTGAAGAAAACATCCGCGTGCCATACCTATCCATGGTCCTAGAATCTTTGTTAGGAGGATGGACAGGCACTGAAGGATCCGCAAGTTCCTTCTTGGTGGCCGCCACCACCATAGCATCCACAGAGACGCCCTTAGAAAGAAACTGCTTGTCTGAAGGGGCCGTAATAAATTTGAATGGCCTCCTGGGGACCGGTTCCACAGAATCTGGAGCTGCCCACGCCTTTCGAGCCACTACCTGCATAAGTGGGTCGAAAGGCGGAGACACCCAGGAGGTGGAGGGTCGGGATCCAAAAGCCTCCAGGTATACCGACTCATCCTCAGAGGGGTCAATGGAAGGCCAGTTCCCCCTCTGTTTGAGGAGTTCAAGGATGTCTGAAAAGGAGACATCCTCAGAGGGGGACCGTGGGGAACCCTCCGACTCATCTAAGTCGGTATCAGATGTTGTAGACTCAGGGGAGTCTGTGTGTTTCCTCTTACACGTCCTCTTCCGAGGGGGTTCCCCTGCGGGATCAGGAGAAACCTCGGAAGAGGAAGTTATTCTCAATGGGGAAACCTGGGGCGATGGATCCCTGAGCCTGAGAGCAAGAGGCTGGCAAGAGACATCAACAGGCACCGAAGAGGGAGGAGCTAAAGGGATGGACCGTTGACCTGGCTCAGGTGCCAGGACACTCCTCATCACCTCAAAGGCTCCTCTCCCAGGGAGACCAGAATATTCCCGTTCCGAAGAAATGGGAATTCCCGGTTCCACTGAGAGAGAAGGCTCCGAGGCCGATGTCGGTGCCGAGCTTACCAAAGCCGAAGCCCCGAGAGGGAGAGCGGGGTCGGACAAGGGTCCGATGCCACTAGCCCCCTTGGAGCCGACAAGGGAAACTCGACGACCGGATCCCTCCAAGGAAGGTCTCATGGAGGAGATCGGAGCCGAAGACGACGGAGCCGAAAGGGGATGTATCGGTTCCGGCGCCGACACGGTCGCTGTCCCGAGAAGCTCCGGCTCCGAACTCTGGAGGGGAGTCGGAGGAGGAAATTCAAGGGGAAGAGCAATAGCCGAAGTCTGCTGAGACGGGCTATGGAGCATTTGGGCTAGTGCCTGTGACTTCAACAGCCTGCTTACCACCCTCTCTAAATCGTGGTCAGACAGCCTGGAAGATCTCGAAGACTCCGTTCCGACAAAAGAGGAGACCTCGGAGCCGAGTGGACCGATTCCAAAGAAGGGGACCGAGATCTCTTCTTGGACGAAGCCATCGGAGCCGACGTCCTCTGGGTTCCAGATGGAGCCGAAGGCTTCTCGGCTCCGATACTGGATAACACGTCGGCTCCAGCCGGAGCTGACAAGGCAACTGTAGATTGAGTGTCGGAGCCGGTAGGAACCGACACTACCACATCAGAGGTAGAAAGATCGGCTCCAGCCGGAGCCAATCTCGACTCCGAAGGAGTCGGAGCCACCGGGGAAGGCTTAACCACTGTAGCCTGAACCTTAGGTGGCTTTGAAGGTTTACTCAACCCAGTCTTAGTGGGTGAACCTTCTGGCTTTAATAAGCCACAGAGGATTAACTTGTTCCTCCTCTCCTGCAGGACTCTCTGGCTAAAAGAATGACATATGGCACAGGAGTCCTGCAGGTGTAAAGGCCCCAGGCAGTAAACACAAGAAGTGTGACCGTCTGTCAGAGACATTTTCTGACAGCACGAGTCACACTTCTTGAAGCCTGAGACCTTTCCTTCCCTAGACATAGTCTAAGTAAAAACAACACTCACACACACTAAACAGTCACACTATTAATCCCAAAAACACACACACAGATAGGGATTAAGAGAAAGAGGCCTAGGCCTAACTGAAAATATAAACTTAGCTATTTAACTAGAAAGTTTAAATAAAGGGGAAATAGGGTAGGCTGTAGAAAAACTACACACTATCTGACTATTAAATAGAGAAAGGGAGAGAAAAAACCCTGACTAAATTGTTTGAAAATTCAAACTCACCTGAGCTGGCAAAAAAGAGACCTCTTCGCAAAGCGGCAAACGAGATCTGAGGTAGTCTCGCCTTGCATCATGGGATATAGGGTTGCCTCGAGCTGGTAAAAGGAGTTCTCAAGCTAAGCAAGTGCCGAGTAACCCATCCAGCAAGAATGAAGGCGAGATTGACAACTTAACATCAGATATTAATCCATTATTATATGAATCCTAGAACAACTTGAAATATAAGAAAAACAAATAAATAACAATGAAGGAAATATGACCCAAGAGCACAATTTGTTTGACATAGACACAAAAACAATAAACTAATCAGAATAAAAAAATTAAACTGAAAATAACCTAATCTTTAACATGGAACTTAAAGTTCTTAGTATGAAATAGATGACCCATTTAAATTATCCTGCTAAGAAGCTACTGATTATTAAACACAAACAAATTCTGCCATTGCAGCTATAAATAAAATAAGCAGTTAAATATAAATTGTGAAATAAGTTCAGTATATATAATCATGTCAAAATCACTCTAGCAACAAACCAAATGTCATTAACTAACTCTATATTTAAAGAACTTACGTTCATCCATCCATACCCTCCTTTTTACCATTTTTGCATGTTGGTTTGGGGTATCACATCAACAGCAACCATCATCAAGAGTAAATGTTCACACTGTCGGGTGGTTAGCCCTGCTGCAGTCATTCTTCCATACCACATACATGCACATACACTCTTACCTACAGGCAATTTAAAGTGTCCAGTCCACCTAATACATGTCTTTGGAATATGGGAGGAAACCAGATTACCCAGAGAAAGCCTACATGAACACAGGGAGAACATGCAGACTCTGAAAAGGAGTCCCAGTCAAGAATCAAACTGACGAACTTTTCTCTGGGCCACTCTGTCATCTAGTTTAAAGCACTTGCATATCACATTAATAAAATCATCATAATTCATATCATCCTTAGAGAAAGACTATTATATTATAAGAAAATCAACTAATTTTTAATAACATCATGCACATTCTACTAAGTGTAAAAACAATCAAAAATATGAAAAACACCCCCTTACTCTCCCTGATAAGTATGGTATTTTTTATAGAAATAATAATACTGATAAACCTATCCTAATGTACACATACTCGTACAAACAATTTCCTCATTCAAGTTATTCACAGTAGAAAAAAATAATATTCATCCTATTTAGACATTAATGCTTTAGGATAGGGAATTTTAAGTACCTAATTTGGAATAGGACAAGAATTTTCATGAAAGAGAAAAGACTACTTTCATAATATAAACAAAGCAAATGTAATAACATCAATGACTATTTGATAATCAGTGAGATATCAGAAGAATAATTCAAGTAAAACAAGTCAAAATATGCAATTTATATACTTAATTTATATAAGTGTCTGTCATACCCACATCAAAATCAGCAACATGACTTATTAAACTTGGACCACCCATATAATCATTTCTTATGCTTCATTTTATAGGTTTGTAGGTAATTATAAGGCTAACTGCCCTTGTGGGACAGTCTAGTCAATTTCCCATTTGATACTTGAATTAAACTATCCTATTTGGTGTTATATTGGCATTACCCACAGCATAGTTGATAGCTACATACTACACCTAGTGAGAATACCTGGAATCATACCATAGATAATTTGAGAAGACCCATGCATGAGATAAGGCATTTGGGAGCTGTCCCTGTCCATTATCAGTACAGGGGACAGTACTGGGGTTAGTGTTCTATTACCCATCCATAGATCTAAGTTGCACTTAAATATGGATAGGAATGTGCTTTGTTTTACATGGATGGGGAGTCTCAGATAAATGAGGAATATAAAATGTAGGCTACTTATTGTGAAGTAGGCTACCTTATAGACTCGATAAACCCAGTAGAGTGGTTAGTTCTCCCATGGGCCAGCAAGTAAAACCAAAAGGAAAAGCCTCTTTGTTTGAAGTAATCCACTGTTGTATTCCCGTAAGTATTTTTATCAGAGTAGAATGTACACATTCCCAAAATCAAGCAACAAAAACATGAAGCAATCTTTCTTTGAGTCTTAAATTTTTCAATTTATTAAAAGTAATGAGTGCTTTTGTCTATCAGACTTCATCAGATACAATCTTTCTTGCTGCCAGGTAATATATTGTACAATACTAGTCTCATACCAGGCTGAGACACAGAGTCTAAGA